>NC_047113.1:39148283-39370444 GCF_902500255.1 Thalassophryne amazonica
CCTTTGTTTTTGTACACCACAGCCAGAAGATCTTCTGAACGCAATTGCTGCGGTGTACAGAAGATCCTCTGTTCAAATCCCTGTCAGACCTGAAAATCGTTAAAGACCCTTGGACAAAGTCCTTCATCGCCAAGAGGCGGTCGGTCGGTCAAATCCACAATACAAATGTCACTCATTTACCAGAATTCAAGGGGTTTAACAAAAATGTCACACAAATCATTCAGCCATTTGTATACACAATTCCTGCTTTTTCAGAGCCATAAGTAATTGGACTAACATTATTACCTCCGTCGTCGAGGTTATGTTTTCACCCCTGTTTGTTTGTCTGATTGTGAACAGCTTGAAACCCACAATTTTTCAAATACTATTATGAAATTTTTACAGAGGATTCCAGAGGTGGGACAAAGTCATTGTCAAGTCATTCCCAAGTCATCAATCTGCAAGTCTCAAGTCAGCTTGCAAACAATTGATGGCCATTATGACTTGGGACTTGACTTGAGACTTGCAGATTCATCAATCAATCAATCAATTTTTTTTTTATATAGCGCCAAATCACAACAAACAGTTGCCCCAAGGCGCTTTATATTGTAAGGCAAGGCCATACAATAATGATGTAAAACCCCAACGGTCAAAACGACCCCCTGTGAGCAAGCACTTGGCTACAGTGGGAAGGAAAAACTCCCTTTTAACAGGAAGAAACCTCCAGCAGAACCAGGCTCAGGGAGGGGCAGTCTTCTGCTGGGACTGGTTGGGGCTGAGGGAGAGAACCAGGAAAAAGACATGCTGTGGAGGGGAGCAGAGATCGATCACTAATGATTAAATGCAGAGTGGTGCATACAGAGCAAAAAGAGAAAGAAACAGTGCATCATGGGAACCCCCCAGCAGTCTACGTCTATAGCAGCATAACTAAGGGATGGTTCAGGGTCACCTGATCCAGCCCTAACTATAAGCTTTAGCAAAAAGGAAAGTTTTAAGCCTAATCTTAAAAGTAGAGAGGGTGTCTGTCTCCCTGATCTGAATTGGGAGCTGGTTCCACAGGAGAGGAGCCTGAAAGCTGAAGGCTCTGCCTCCCATTCTACTCTTACAAACCCTAGGAACTACAAGTAAGCCTGCAGTCTGAGAGCGAAGCGCTCTATTGGGGTGATATGGTACTACGAGGTCCCTAAGATAAGATGGGACCTGATTATTCAAAACCTTATAAGTAAGAAGAAGAATTTTAAATTCTATTCTAGAATTAACAGGAAGCCAATGAAGAGAGGCCAATATGGGTGAGATATGCTCTCTCCTTCTAGTCCCCGTCAGCACTCTAGCTGCAGCATTTTGAATTAACTGAAGGCTTTTTAGGGAACTTTTAGGACAACCTGATAATAATGAATTACAATAGTCCAGCCTAGAGGAAATAAATGCATGAATTAGTTTTTCAGCATCACTCTGAGACAAGACCTTTCTGATTTTAGAGATATTGCGTAAATGCAAAAAAGCAGTCCTACATATTTGTTTAATATGCGCTTTGAATGACATATCCTGATCAAAAATGACTCCAAGATTTCTCACAGTATTACTAGAGGTCAGGGTAATGCCATCCAGAGTAAGGATCTGGTTAGACACCATGTTTCTAAGATTTGTGGGGCCAAGTACAATAACTTCAGTTTTATCTGAGTTTAAAAGCAGGAAATTAGAGGTCATCCATGTCTTTATGTCTGTAAGACAATCCTGCAGTTTAGCTAATTGGTGTGTGTCGTCTGGCTTCATGGATAGATAAAGCTGGGTATCATCTGCGTAACAATGAAAATTTAAGCAATACCGTCTAATAATACTGCCTAAGGGAAGCATATGACTCATATGATTCATGACTTGAGTCACTTACTGGTGACTTCCTCCCACCTCTGGAGGATTCATATCCTGATAGGCAAGAACTGATTCAGTCTTCGAGGTCAAAGGCTAGGAAAAAAATCTTGGAAAATTGGAAACATCCCCATCTTATAACATTTAATTTTCAAAAATGTATAATTCTGTCAAGATGTAATGTCTTTCATATTTGATAGCGTTATGTAGGATGGTATACAAATAATGAATGTTTGACTTCAATGGTACGAATATTACATGAGGTGATATTTGTTACATTGAAGGAATGTAAGAACACTAATTATTTGTTTTATATAACGGCTAAAATAGATCCTTGTCATTTGATATTTTATTAATTTATAAACAACAGAAAAGGGACTTACATTTTGGTGTTTGGTGTTCTGTTCACTGTAACATGTTGTCCAGTGATGCTGTGCACTGACTTCGGACTTCCATAAAAAAAAGACTTTGTGTAGTTCCTCAGTCCAGTCAAAAATCACGTCAGCGTTTCATGTGAACAGGTCTTCATGCACCCAGATGGCTGACAGCGGAGTGTGTGTGTGTGTGTGTGTGTGAGAGAGAGAGAGTGACAGTGAATTACCGGCGTCAGTTAGCGCAATCAAATTATGTCTCAGGAGAGTCGTCCCCGCGCGCACACACGGAACCTGGTTGGCGCTTGTGCGTGCGTGTACTACCAAAAAAAAAGACTGTCATGTCCTCTTCAGCATAAGGCAACATGACCTCTTCAAGTATTTTGACATGTCCAAACTGATCCATGATACCTGGTATGCGATATATAGGCCCAACACCATAGTAGGAGAAACACGCCCATATCATGATGCTTGCACCACCATGCTTCACTGTGAACTGTGGCTTGAATTCAGAGTTTGGGGGTTGTCTCACAAACTGTCTGCGGCCCTTGGACCCAAAAAGAACAGTTTTACTCTCATCAGTCCACAAAATATTCCTCCATTTCTCTTTAGGCCAGTTGATGTGTTCTTTGGCAAATTGTAACCTCTTCTGCACGTCTTTTATTTAACAGAGGGACTTTGTGGGGGATTCTTGCAAATAAATTAGCTTCACACAGTCGTCTTCTAACTGTCACAGCACTTACAGGTAACTCCAGACTGTCTTTGATCATCCTGGAGCTGATCAATGAGTGAGCCTTTGCCATTCTGGTTATTCTTCTATCCATTTTGATGGTTTTTCATTTTCTTCCATGCGTCTCTGGTTTTTTTGTCCATTTTAAAGCACTGGAGATCATTGTAGATGAACTGCCTATAATTTTTTGCACCTGCGTATACGTTTTTCCCTCTCCAATCAACTTTTTAATCAAACTACGCTGTTCTTCTGAACAATGTCTTGAACGTCCCATTTTCCTCAGGCTTTCAAAGAGAAAAGCATGTTCAACAGGTGCTGGCTTCATCCTTAAATAGGGGACACCTGATTCACACCTGTTTGTTCCACAAAATTGATGAACTCACTGACTGAATGCCACACTACTATTACTATGAACACCCCATTTTCTACTTTTTTTTTTTTTTTTACTAATAGCCCAATTTCATAGCCTTAAGAGTGTGCATATCATGAATGCTTGGTCTTGTTGGATTTGTGAGAATCTACTGAATCTACTGGTACCTTGTTTCCTATGTAACAATAAGAAATATTCTCAAAACTTGGATTAATGTTTTTAGTCACATAGCACTACTACTATTCTGAACACTACTGTACGTGCGTTGTGTGTGTGTGTGTGTGTGTGTGTGTGCGTGCGCGCGCATATGTGGAGCGCACAGTCGCGTTTGCACGCACTTGTGTGCGTGCGCGATCACGTGTGCACATGCAGGGTGCAGTGGTATCAAATGTATGGAACAAAATTTGCACTGTAAATGCAATGCAACACAAATGGGATCAATTTATCCATGTCATGTGACATACAAAGCACCAATCAAATGACAACGATCCACTCAGCCGTTATATAATATCCTTTATTGAGTGACAAAGTTTTATCTGGATTACAGATTTTGAGGCCATTTAAATGATCATTCAGGGCTGTGAAAACTCCGCAGATCTGCAGGATTCCGCGGATTTCATCATGGGGAGGGGGTGGGTGGGGTGTTAGTGATGTACTGTTTAATCGTGAACATCACTGAGTTTTTAAAATGTTTATTGCATAGCGTTCTCTTTTTTTCCGACATCATGTAAGTTTTATAAGTCCGCGGACACTTATCTGTGTGTTACAGATACAAATTAGCTTCCTCGGATCCGATTTGTTCTTCAAGGAGATGCTGAAAAAGTATCATTAGATAAAAATTTAATTCTGGGGCCCCGCAGGGCCCTAGACCCCGGCTCCTGGGGAGCTGTACCCCCCCCCCCCCCCGCGCAAATTTTCCTCGGATTTCACAATTTTCATTTCACAGCCCTGATCATTGAAAGCCCCATTTAATGAACGTGTATATATTTAGATTATATCTTAATCACAAGTGTCCCAATCACTCTCACATTTGAAAGTGAAGTGCAGACTGGCACTGTCACCTGACAAAGTTTGATCTGGATCTGATCTGCATTGTGGATTTTTTTTTAGACATTTGAATTTAATATTGAAATGCCCACTTGTATATTTTGTTGTTCTGTTATGGATTTACCTGCACCACTAAAATTGGATGAAGGTTCCAATTTTATGCCTGTTTGTCTGTGTTCCAGTTATCAGTCAGAAACCAAGTTCCAAAAAGCAATGACAAATTGTGCATAGCAAAGATAACCAATGTTCTGTGAAAAATATCTGAAAAAGAATTCAGAAACTGACAAAGTTGGGGGGGAAAACCCCAACCTGATAACACCACAAAAAACTTTGATTTAAGTGCATGAATTAAATGCATACTCCTGGCATTGATCACATTTAATTTAGGTTATGCAAAGTCACTTCTAACAGTGCTTTGACCTTGAAATTTTTTTCCAAGGTAAAAATTTGTGGAATTGGAAACTAGTGTTGGCGGAGGTTTGCACTCTACGAGTGAGGTGCTGTAGTTCTGAATGTAGTGCATCTGGAAAGTATTAATTGCTTTACTTTTCCACATTTTGTTATGCTACAGCCTTATTCCAAAATGGAGGAAATTCTTTTTTTCTCTCAGAATTCTACACACAATACCCCATAATGACAATGAAAAAAATGTTTTTGTTTTTTGCTTATATAAATAATATGAAGGAATCACATGTACATAAGTATTCACAGCCTTTGCCATGAAGCTCAAAATTGAGCTCAGGTATATCCTGTTTCCACTGATCATCCTTGAGATGTTTCTACAGCTTAATTGGAGTCCACCTGCAGTAAATTCAGTTGATTGGGCATGATTTGGAAAGACACACACCTCTCCCTGAGTATAACCTCAGATACCTGATGGAGGAATCTAATTTCTGAAACATCCTAATCTTAGGCTGTGTATTCTATAATATAACAAATTTCATATGTATATTTCTGCAAAATGTTTTATTTTTTAAACCAATGATCAAGCTTCGAAGGACTGCAGTAGGATTACATAAATAATGAGCACATCACTTAACTGTTAATTTTAGCTGTTGCATTTCTGAATGCCTCACATTTTTCTATGCAATGCACCTCACAATTTAAGCCCCCAGCATGAATGCATTTCTTTGTTTCTGCAGCTTTCTCACTCTGTCAGTGTAGTAATTGAGGTCTGTCCCCCTTTGTTCTGTTCTTTCTTTAAAGGGCCTGTGTTTCTTTTGGTCCAAGAAACCGATCAATTGGTGCAGCTGCAAAAAGCCAGGTATGTTTTGGGAGGTGCTGGACATGGTGTATGTTATTTCAAAGTTAACAATATGCTATTTTCACACTGTTATATGCATCTACTATACAGTGCAAGATTGTTCAATCAACATTAAATGTCACAAAATTTCACACATCCACATTTAGGAAAGTTTGTTTTGTTTTTGAAACAGGTTGTCACAAACTGCAAGAACACAGTTCAGTTGTTCAAGCGATTTCATGGCAGAGTATTCTCAGATCCATATGTGCAGCGTCTCAAATCCAGCTTGGTTTACGATATTGCGCAGATGCCTACAGGGACAACTGGCATCAAGGTAAGAAATGCAGAAATGGCATTCACAGCAAAATCAAGGAATTTTAAATGTACGGTCATTTTCCATTGTCGTAGTTGCAGCCCAGCCTACACACGTTTGACATAAATGTCCTTGTGAAATTGAATCTTTTCTGTCACTCTGATCTATAATAATGATTTTTGCAGTAAGATTTGATGATGACCTGTACTTGTAATCACAGCCTACACATGTAGCTTTGATGGATGTTGGTACATAGAGAAGTCTGGATTTGCTAATGAGTAAATTGTGATTATTAAATGTAAATGTAGTCCTCCTAATAGGCTGTCTAAATGAATCCATTGGGACTGTATCTTGTCAAACATTTTGTTACTCAGCCAGATACATGGTTGCACTGCGAAATTAGCATTAATGTATGCAAATTGACTTCTTTTATTATTTTTATTCTCAAGTCTATTAATTTTGACTAGTTAAAGGGGAGGTGATGGTCTAGTGGTTAAGGTGTTGGGCTTGAGTCCAGAAGATCATGGGTTCAAATCTCCGCCTGACTGGAAAATCACTAAGGGCCCTTGGGCAAGGCCTTTAATCCCCTATTGCTCCCGGTGTGTAATGAGCGCCTTGTATGGCAGCACCCTGACATCGGGGTGAATGTGAGGCATAATTGTAAATTGCTTTGAGCGTCTGATACAGATGGAAAAGCACTATATAAATGCAGTCCATTTACCATTTAAAAAAAAAAAAAGAAAAAAAAAAAGCCAAACTTTCCAAAACTTTAACTTCTAGTTATAACTCTTAGTTATAACTCTGAAATGCTGCAGAACATTCTTTGTTCACAAAAATTCACACAAACTTGTTCATTGTAATGCAATCCAGCCAAACCATTGGGTAATAAATGATAAAGGACTCTTGATTTGTCATTTTAGACACTGTAGTGCAGTGGTCTCCAACCCTGTTTCTGGAGAGCACCTGTCCTGCGTGTTTTCTAACTCTCCCTGTTCCACTCCCAGGTCATTAACTCTATTAGGTGTTCTCAGCCAGTGAAAAGCTGGAAAACAACAATATAAGAAAAAAATCAGGTGTGACTTGAGCAGGTAGCTGTGGAAAACATGCAGGGCAGGTGCTCTCCAGGAGCAGATTTGGAGACCCCTGCTGTAGTGAGTGTTGAATAGTTATTGAACAGTTGTTTTTTTTTTTTTTCTTTTTCTGGGAATTCTTGGTTTGTCCTTTGACCCCAATGAAATGACCTGATGGTGTATTTCACTAGGAGATGAGCCACTCAGTATTTTTCCATGTATAATGGCTAAACATAAGTAAATGTATAATCACAGCTATAGCCATTTTGAAAATGATGGTAATATAAAATGGTTAGACCCATAGCAGGAGGGTCACCAAGACTTAAACCATTCAGAGAAACTGATAATGTGCCATGTGACCTGCTTCGGTGTGAATAGACATAGTAGAGCACATGTAAGCCAGTGTGCGATATTGTTGCTGAAGGTTATGTACATGGAGGAGGAGAAGGTGTTCAGCATTGAGCAGGTCACTGCTATGCTCCTGACCAAGCTGAAGGAAACAGCGGAGAATGCCTTGAAGAAGCCTGTGGCTGACTGTGTCGTGTCTGTAAGTTTTATATGTTTACCTTTGATCCTTCGTGATCATTCAGTTTAATAGGTGTCATGTAAAAGCTCAACTAACAAAGATGAGTTGATGCCAAGTGCTGTTCCTCTGTTACCAGGTCCCCTGCTACTACACCGATGCTGAGAGGAGGTCTGTAGTAGATGCAGCACAGATTGCTGGGCTAAACTGCCTGAGGCTTATGAATGAGACAACTGCAGGTATGATTAGCCAAGTTTGAACATGGTTCAGGCAAGGAAAAACCTGTTGTTGTTATTATTATTATTATTATTGTTGTTGTTGTAGTAATAACCATTGCTAGTCAGTAGATGGAATGGGTTTAGTCTTAAAATTCAAAAACCTTTTCACTGATTTCAGTGCTTGTAAGCTTTATTAATACTTTACAGTTTTTCCTTGCAGTGGCACTTGCATATGGGATCTATAAACAGGATCTTCCACCTCCTGAGGAAAAGGCCAGGAATGTGGTCTTTGTGGACATGGGCCATTCTGGATATCAGACATCAGTGTGTGCCTTTAATAAGGGCAAACTCAAGGTGTGTAACCAGTGGAGACATTTTAACTCTCAATTCTTCATCTTAGTTATATGCTGAGCAGCATTTCCCAAACCATCCCTTTCTTCTGTCAAACTCTCAGGTGCTCGCTACAGCGTGTGACCCAGAGATTGGAGGAAAGAACTTTGATGATGTTCTGGTCAATTATTTCTGTGAGGAATTTGGCAAGAAATACAAGCTTGATGTCAAGTCTAAGCCCAGGGCTCTTGTCAGGCTCTACCAGGAGTGCGAAAAACTGAAAAAGCTGTTGAGTGCCAACTCATCTGACCTGCCTCTTAACATTGACTGCTTCATGAATGACATTGATGTCACTGGAAAAATGAACAGGTAATACGACAGGTAGTCATTTTTGTATTTGTGTTGTGGCTGTGTAACATGTCGCATTTAGATGTTTCATTTCAAAGCTGAAGCGTGGTCCGTTTTTACTTTTACACACAGGGGGAAGTTTGAAGAGATGTGCGCTGACATTTTGGCCAGAGTGGAACCTCCACTGCAGCGCCTGTTGGAACATACCAGTGAGTTTAATTTAGCTGTTCATTATACTTTTAATTTACTTGGCTGTTTCTCCTCTTTAGTTCATATAAACAGTATGCGGCCTGAAGGTTAATTAACTTGGTTGCCACTGTGAAACTGTTTCTGTGCTTTCAAGAACTAAAGAAGGATGATATCTATGCAGTCGAGATAGTGGGTGGAGCCTCCAGGATCCCAGCAGTCAAAGAGAGAATTAGCAAATTCTTTGGCAAAGAGCTAAATACCACCCTGAATGCTGATGAGGCTGTGGCAAGAGGGTGTGCCCTCCAGGTATAACCTACCTTAATTTTAATGTCTCCTTGGAACGTATAATGTACTCAGGTTTTTATGTCCATGCATGAATTACACACCTACTTAATTAAAACTTAATGCCATAAAATGCAGTGAGTGAATAATATGAGTGCATTCCCACCAGTTTAACATAACTCAAAAACGGTAAATGCTACCATCTTGTAAGTCTCCACATGTAATAAAGATAAACTAAATAGACGTTTTAAACCCCAGTTTTGTCTTTTTTCCATGAGTGTGACTCTGAGCCCAGTGTGGCACTTCAGAGAAAGACGAGGTGAGAACTGGACAGCACTCAAGAAAATCTATTTCATGGCTCAGTTGTGTTCCAGCCATAAGAAGTCCAGTGAATGGTGTTAATTGTCCAGTGATGTCATTTTTCTGCAGATTTAGTTGTCGCTGCCTGCGTGAATGACATAGAAATGCATGCATATGTACACGAGCTAAATCCAAATTCACTAATGTCTGGGGGTATCTTTAAGATTTTTTTTTTTTAAGTACAATACCCATGTGTTGTATATCAAAATGTTCAGAAAAAATCTCAGCTTTCATAATGTCACATAATTGCCTTAGAATTCTGTACAAAAAAATAATATGAATTTATTCACACCACAACAGTAGTAAAGGAATTGAGTCGAGTACACTAATGCTTAACAGTCCAAGAAATGGTCATGCAGGTCTGGATTAGGATGTGGCTTTGTAGTAATGGATAGACTTGAGGTGAGTAACGTTAATGAAGTTGCCCTGTTCTAAGGGAGTGCTATAAATGTGTAATAATTTTAATTCCAACTACACTTCAGTTTCATGATTGTGGCATTCACCTTAAAATACTGCTTGTTTACTCAGTGTGCAATACTGTCACCTGCCTTCAAAGTGCGCGAGTTCTCCATCACAGACGTTGTTCCATATCCCATCTCTTTGAAGTGGCATTCCGCTGCAGAGGAAGGTCTCAGGTAAAGAACTTCACATGATTTATTTATCTTCTGCTCTTTATAATTGGTGGTGGTAATACATATTGATTATTCTTTTGTTGTAGTGATTGTGAGGTATTTCCGAAGAACCATGCAGCGCCTTTCTCCAAAGTGTTGACCTTCTACAGAAAAGAACCTTTCTCACTGGAGGCCTACTACAATTGCCCTAATGAGCTGCCCTACCCTGATCCCACTATTGGTAAGAAACCTGGCACAACTACAACTGATTTTTGACCTTTAGGAGGTGAAAAGATTTAAAGGGCATGTATTATACACTTCATACCAAGCTACTACAGGTCACCAGTTGTTGTCACCTTCCCTTTCAGATGGAAATGTGTCTGAGGGACAAATCCAGTGTGTGTGTAGTCTATCTGAAAGGAACAGTGTGAGTCATGTAGCCCATAATGACAATTCTCTCTGCCTGTGTCAGAGCTGGTTCTGTTCCTTGTAGAATTTTGCTTGAAACAGTTACATGGCCTGGATTTTGATAGCAGGATGTCATTGGGTTGTAGTTCTGTTTTGCACTCGTGCACATACAACCCCTGGCAATAATTATGGAATCACCGGCCTCGGAGGATGTTCATTCAGTTGTTTAATTTTGTAGAAAAAAAGCAGATCACAGACATGACACAAAACTAAAGTCATTTCAAATGGAAACTTTCTGGCTTTAAGAAACACTATAAGAAATCAAGAAAAAAAAATTGTGGCAGTCAGTAACGGTTACTTTTTTAGACAAAGCAGAGAGGGAAAAAAATATGGACTCACTCAATTCTGAGGAATAAATTATGGAATCACCCCGTAAATTTTCATCCCCAAAACTAACACCTGCATCAAATCAGATCTGCTCGTTAGTCTGCATCTAACAAGGAGTGATCACACCTTGGAGAGCTGTTGCACCAAGTGGACTGACATGAATCATGGCTCCAACACGAGAGATGTCAGTTGAAACAAAGGAGAGGATTATCAAACTTAAGAGGGTAAATCATCACGCAATGTTGCAGAAGATGTTGGTTGTTCACAGTCAGCTGTCTCTAAACTCTGGACCAAATACAAACAACATGGGAAGGTTGTTAAAGGCAAACATACTGGTAGACCAAGGAAGACATCAAAGCGTCAAGACAGAAAACTTAAAGCAATATGTCTCAAAAATCAAAAATGCCCAACAAAACAAATGAGGAACGAATGGGAGGAAACTGGAGTCAACGTCTGTGACCGAACTGTAAGAAACCGCCTAAAGGAAATGGGATTTACATACAGAAAAGCTAAACGAAAGCCATCATTAACACCTAAACAGAAAAAACAAGGTTACAATGGGCTAAGGAAAAGCAATCGTGGACTGTGGATGACTGGATGAAAGTCATATTCAGTGATGAATCTCGAATCTGCATTGGGCAAGGTGATGATGCTGGAACTTTTGTTTGGTGCCGTTCCAATGAGATTTATAAAGATGACTGCCTGAAGAGAACATGTAAATTTCCACAGTCATTGATGATATGGGGCTGCATGTCAGGTAAAGGCACTGGGGAGATGGCTGTCATTACATCATCAATAAATGCACAAGTTTACGTTGATATTTTGGACACTTTTCTTATCCCATCAATTGAAAGGATGTTTGGGGATGATGAAGCCATTTTTCAAGATGATAATGCATCTTGCCATAGAGCAAAAACTGTGAAAACATTCCTTGCAAAAAGACACATAGAGTCAATGTCATGGCCTGCAAATAGTCCGGATCTTAATCCAATTGAAAATCTTTGGTGGAAGTTGAAGAAAATGGTCCATGACAAGGCTCCAACCTGCAAAGCTGATCTGGCAACAGCAATCAGAGAAAGTTGGAGCCAGATTGATCAAGAGTACTTTTTGTCATTCATTAAGTCCATGCCTCAGAGACTGCAAGCTGTAATAAAAGCCAGAAGTGGTGCAACAAAATACTAGTGATGTGTTGGAGCGTTCTTTTGTTTTTCATGATTCCATAATTTTTTCCTCAGAATTGAGTGATTCCATATTTTTTTTCCCTCTGCTTGGTTTAAAAAAGTAACCGTTACTGACTGCCAATTTTTTTTCTTGATTTCTTATAGTGTTTCTTAAAGCCAGAAAGTTGCCATTTGAAATGACTTTAGTTTTGTGTCATGTCTGTGATCTGCTTTTTTTTCTACAAAATTAAACAACTGAATGAACATCCTCCGAGGCTGGTGATTCCATAATTTTTGCCAGGGGTTGTAGTTATGTTGGGATACAGTTAGGGCTGAAATTATTGAGTAACTCGTATAATTCGATGACACAAAATGTTCGAGGCTAATTCTTTGCCTCGAGGCTTCATTTAATGCTGTAGTACATACGCCAGGCCTGTATGTGGCGGTGTAACATTCCCACAAAATAAAGAGAAGACCATAGTGCATGCGCATAACTAATGTAGGAGCTAATCATGTAGCAAGTGACACTACAAGTTTACAAAGCCACACACTGAGTAAAATAAAGCCTTTTAAGAGAAAAGGTCTGAAACAGACTTATTGTGCATTAAAATGAAGCAGTGAGTTTGTATATTTTAAAAAACAGTTTGGTCCACTGGCTGCTCTCCAACTCCGCAGATGAAGCGAAAGGATGTGCACTTTGAGTGAATCATGTTTAACTAGTCAAAAAAAAAAAAGGCAAGCCTTTATTCAGATTTGATGAGTTTTTAATCAACAGGCTGTACAGTTAATTTATCAGTGCAGCTTTTGTGGAAACGCTGAACTCCACAGCCATTTTTTAAAGGTGGTTATTCACCAAGTATTCACAGAAAACAAGGAATTTGACAAACTGTTCCAGAGGAATTGAGGTTTTGAAGTCTGTAAGAATAGGTCTAGTAAGATCATATTTCTCACATCTCCAGTCCTGTATTCTACCACTTGGCAACAGACTTTCACCCTTGTTATGCAAGACCAAAATGACAGCAAATATTAAAATAAAAAAGCAGTGCTTGGACCTGAGATGGTCCTAAACACACAGGATCCAGTAGACCCCTTTCCATTCTGGGCGTGGTTACCTATGAGTCTTAGTGCGCCTCCATATTGTAGGGCAGTCAACCTAAACATGGACCAAGCACCGTTGAGCCGTGAAGCACCGTTATTGGTAAAGAGAGACTATGGATAAATCATGCGCGTTGTTTGAGTGTACAAACTGTGGAAATGCAGGCAAGAGATCCCTAAGATTTTTGGCATTCCGACAGTCATTACACATCAAGGATGAAAGGAGGAGCAGCTTTCATGCTAGTGACGCTGGTTGTGGTTAGCTTGGATCAGAGGAGCTAATTTCAACCCTGACCCAAGCAAATGGTATTACAAAGTGTGTTCTAATCATTTTATCTCAGGTGTGTTTTTGGTGGATAATTCTGGAATGTAGTAATAAAGTAATATAAGATGCAATAATATGCATTTGCAAGTTCTGAATATGGTGAAATTTGACCATTTGTCCCTGCATTTAACATTACACTTTGTGAACCATGAATTTTTTTTTCACCTATTTGTGATAATCAGAAACGTTTGTGCAAATAATTTAGTGTGTTTTGGGTTTTTGATTATTTTAATTTTTTTCCCTTAAAATGTGCGAAGGCTAAAGTCTTTCTAGAATATGATGCTGCATTAGAAAATGCCAGCAATGGTTAGTGAGTGAAATATAATCTTGTTCAGCAGGAGAAAAATTTGCTATTTTCTTAGCTGTCTCCACCTTGTTTTACGTACAACACTAGGATGTGACCGCAAAAGGTTTCTATAAAATGGTAGCTGGTGAACAGCTTATGATTTAGTTTGGAAAAAACTTTCAGATTTTTTTTTTCTTTAATCCCTTATAATTCAACATTCTCTACAAAATTAATCTATTTCAAAATGTTAAATATTTTTGTCATGACAAAAATATTTAACATTTCATAACAAACTCTGGTCACAAGCTTCTACATCGTAAGAATCGATGACATCAATCGCCTTTAGCTTCGTGTAGTGAGCAAATGTTGCCTCATCTAAAGAATCGATGTAGCATGAGTGGGCCATCGAAACGGAATTCCAGCATTTTCAAAAGACATCACAGTTCCATGGAAACAAAATGGAGGTCACATCTTAAGTTGTCATGACTCTGTATGTAGACACTAACAGCACAGACTGTCTCGGTGAACGTCTCACAGAAGTACCAGGAATGCAGAACATTAGCCTCAATAATATGTCACAACTAAAATGTACCATTTCTGGGCTAATGATTTGTTTATGGCATGTGAGTTTCAACATGCACACAGAAATGTCATTCTTGAGGATACTGAGTATGAAACTCTGTTTAACTTCTAAAAAGGTGGATATGTATGTAGCAAGATTACACAGTGTGACCACCTTCAGATGAATGCAACTGCTTATCAAGTGGTCGTGACACATGCTATCACAGTTGTCTGTGGCTGCCTGACAAATGCTTTTCCAATATGTACACCTTATTTAGGATGAGGAGGAACGTCATTTATCCTCATCAGTTACTTCTTTGTCATCGAGGCAAACTTTTAAGGTACAAGTGTTGTATCTGCCGTTGAAAAAGAACAAGAATACTAGTGTTAATTTCGTCAGACGAAACAAGACAAAATATGTTCGTCAACAACCCTTTTTCCCATGACTAAGACGAGATGATGACGAGGCGGCACCAATGTTCTAAAAACAGCCTAAAACTGTGTAAATGTGCTTTATTGTTGATGAATAAAAACGAGACGAAAATGTTTTGCAAGACTAAAAAAAATAAACAAAAACTTCCTCCTTGTTTTCGTCTACTACACAAGAAGAAATGCAACATCCAGTCCAGCTGTCATGTTTGTGCTACTGTACTGTCGGCTACGGTACGTATCCTCTCGCTGCGCCCACTGATAGTTTTAGTTTAATATATTATGGACCCGCGGGTTCTGATTAGAAGCATCGTGTCCACAATTAAAGATGTCAGTCGTGACTTACCTTTTCTGCTGATTAAAGCCTCTACATGGGACTTTTTTCTGCGAGAATCGTCCACTGCTTCACATGAACTGTTTTTATTCATTCCGCATCAGTAACTTCAAAGCGAATTTACATTTTATATCAAATGACACCTCTTTCCAAACGTAAAACAGACAGCATACTACAACCGACAAAAGTTGTTTTTCCCAAAATGAGATGTCCTCCGTTCTGTCGGGGAGAACTTATCCCGGAGTCAAAGTCTCAGCGCTCCAGGCGTGAGTATTGTAGGGGAGATCGGGGTCAAAGTAACATTTTACATTTATGTCCCTCTGAATCTCTTCGGCTGTAAGAGGCATATTATTTAACACCAGTTTTTATTTTATTTTGTTGGTGTTTCTAATAAAACGTCAGAACAAGTGCATCATTTGTAAATGTGTATTGAATCAACAAACAAGACACTTTTAGCAAAGTTGCATTGAAGATTGATTGATTGATTCATTCAAGATGTTTGTTATTCCAGACATTTAATCAGTATTTCAGCTGTGGAGCACAAGTCAACTGGAATGAATAAACAAAAATGATCTCTGAAATAAATAGACTAAAATGCTTTGACTAAAATTCAACTAAAATGTTGAGACTTTTAGTCAACTAAAACATGACTAACAAAAAAAAGATATGTGAATGACTAAATGTGACTAAGAATGAACTTTGACACAAGACTAAACTGAAAAATGGTCGACAAAATTAACAATACTAAAACAAAGATCAGCTAAATAGAACATCAATTAACCAAATGGTTAAAATAGACAAGCAGAATGCTAAACAGCAGTCTGATATATTTGTCTGGGAGGATAATGAAAGTAATCTGTGACATTAAAGTGCAAAATCGTATTACTATGCAATATGGACCGATAGAAAACAACTTGTGGATGTTCATGTCTTTGGGTCTTCTGCCTCCAGGCCAGTTTCTGATCCAGAAGGTTGTCCCACAGGCATCTGGGGAGAGCTCCAAGGTGAAAGTCAAGGTTAGAGTGAACATCCACGGAATCTTCAGTGTATCCAGTGCTTCCCTGGTCGAAGTGCAAAAGCCTGACGAGACGGAGGAACCCATGGAAACGGAACAAACTAATGAAAAAAATGGAGAGGTACATCAGAAAAAAGTGTGTGAGCCACCAAATCCCCTTTTGTTTCAGATTGCTCTGCAGTCAGCACACAATCCTGTTTTTGTAAAATACAGGGCTGACTCACCGTGCTGAGTGTGCATCGCTGAGTGGTTATGGTTCCTCTTCAAATGCTCTTACATACGTATTATTTGTGCTTTGTACTGTCTTGGACCAGTTCAGATGTGTATATTTTTTGTAATCCTGAGTATTTGTGATATTGCAGTCTGTATTTTAGCCTCACTGTTTATATTGTGACGTTTTGTGATTGCGAAATATTGTGTTGCATTGGCTATTTGCACCTCTTGGTATGACTGGATTAATACAGTATGTGTTCTTTTCTCTGTTTGCTAAACCTTTGCAGAACAAAATGCAAACTGATCAGGAAGAACAGCAGTCACAGGGAGATGGTCAGAAAGAAACCGAAGAGAAGCCAGCACATGAGAATGAAGACATGGAGGTTGGACACGCTATGTCTATCTTCTTGACGTTGGAGCCATATTTTTCAGCATGCAGTATAGTTTGTCAGCATAAGAACCCAAAGTCAGAATTCTTTTAACAAAAGCTGAAACTGATCTCTCAGAATATGATTTATTAGAGGTTCCTATCATTTGAAGTGTTTAATAGCAGGTGTCTCCATGTTATGTTTCTGTGCTTTGGTCTTGTTTTGCATCTAATGCCCATTTTCTTACTATAGACCACACCAGAGGAAAACAAAAGTGAGAAGAAGTCTGACCAGCCCCCACAAGCAAAAAAGCCAAAAGTCAAAACAAAAGTGCTGGAGCTCCCAATTGAGAACAGCCCACAATGGCAGCTAGCAGATGACATGCTTAATCTTTTTGTAGAAAATGAGGTATTAAAACAGTTCTTTGACAAATACATCCCGAAATCCACCTCTGTCAACTTTATTTGGCTTTTTTTTTTTTTTTTTTTTTTTTTGAAGTGGTCAACATTTATGTCTTCTGTTGAATTGTTTTCAGGGTAAGATGATCATGCAGGACAAGTTGGAGAAGGAGAGAAATGATGCCAAGAACAGTGTAGAAGAATATGTGTATGACATGAGGGACAAACTACACGGACTGCTGGAAAAGTTTGTCAGTGAACCTGTGAGTAAACTGACACAAATTAGTATTAAATGTAAATTAATTCAATTTATTTTATTTGTGTGGTGGCAAATCACGACAATGCTGCCTCAAGGCACTTCAAATGAGTAAGATCTCCCTTAACACCCACCCCCGATCAAACACACAGGCAACAGTGGTGGAGGGGGGAACTTCCTCCGATATTGAGGCAGAAACCTCAAGCAGACCAGACTGAGGGGTGACCTACTCCTTAGGCCATTCCAACAGTTACAAGGTTTTTACAAAGTTTTACAGAGCTGAAGAAACGAAAAACAGGAATGTAAAACATCTCCTGCATCAGCTTCAAGCAGTTTCAGCCTTTTCCACATTTTTTTGTTATAGCCTTTTTCCAAAATGGATGAAAGTCATTTTTCCCCCCCTCAAAATTCTGCACGCAATGCCATGAAGCTCAAAATTGAGCTCAGGTGCATCCTATTTCCACTGATCATCCTTAAAATGTTTTTACAGCACAACTGGAGTTCACCTGGGGTAAATTTAGTCGACTGGACATGATTTGGAAAGGCACACACCTGTCTACATATAAGGTTTTTACAGATTTTACAAGAATTGCGTAACAAATAGAAAAACAGAAAAGCAACAAAATGGAGTCCTTAATTGAACTAAAAAAATTAAAAACAAAAAACATCAACAATTCTGTTTGCATTTTCCTTGTATGAAAGTAATGTTGTATTTTTTAGGACCGAGAGGCTTTGTCACAAAAACTGGATGACACTGAAAACTGGCTGTATGAAGATGGAGAGGACCAACCCAAACAGGTGTACATTGATAAACTGGCAGAGTTAAAGGTAATTATTGCTCGGCTGATTGTGTTTGTTTTGTTAAACCCCTCCCTCCATTCTCTTCGATAGACTATTTTCTCATTTCTGGACAATGTCTGGTGAAGAGGTCCGGCCAGTGTCCAGAGTTGCCCTTTCACACATGAAGCACATGTCGGACACTTTCTTGCCCACTGGAAATACTGTAGCTTACAGAATTTTTAGTAGAAACTCACTCTGTGGATCCTTGGAAGATCTACATTATATTCACACACAGGCTTAACCAGACATTCCATGAACTTTGTACTAGAGCGCTGACAGGTTGAAGTGTGTGTCTGTCTGGTTCAGCTAACTCGGAAAATGTTCTTGCATGTCGATCCTTACGGTTAGTGTTGTAATCACTTCAGGGTTATAGTACATGTGTAAAACAGGCTTTATTTAGTCGATAGTTCAATATCATCATTTTAACTTGTGTGAATGTATGTACTTTCCAGAAACTAGGCCAGCCCATCCTGGAGAGGTTTGTAGAGGCAGAAGAGAGACCTAAAGCATTTGAAGATTTGGGAAAACAAATACAGCAGTACATGAAATTTATTGAAGCATGCAGAATGAAGGTAGCATATATTTTTTTTTTTTTTTTTTTTTTTCATCTGAAATGTTGCTCTTCTTCCTGCCTTCGCTGACGTGCATGAACACACTGCATTATCTTTGTTTTCCAGGAGGAACAGTATGACCATTTGGATGAGGCTGATGTCACCAAAGTGGACAAACTAGCCAGTGATGCAATGATGTGGATGAATAGTGCCATGAACCAGCAAAGCAAACAGAGTTTGACAGTGGATCCATCTGTCAAAGTAAAAGAGATTGAAGCAAAAACTAGGGTAAGGGATCTACATAAGAGAGGCTCATGTTACCAAAGCACTGAGGCAACTTACTGCATTTGCAGGAAGCTAAAGAATGTCGTACATACAAAAAAATGACAGCTACTTTCTCCAAGATATTTCAATGAAAATAAATCTTCCCAGATCATCGAGGTTAAAGCTCTAACCACAAGGCAACGAGCAGCCGAGCGTCCCTCGACTGGGAGAAACCAAGGCATTCGTGTATAACTCACTCGTAATACAGAAAAAGACAGACTCACGCACGCACAGATAGAGTGCAGTGCTATATGGGACAAAATTGTATAAGGTGGAGAAACCCAGAATAAATCAAAGTTTATAGATGGGCCAGTAATGAGATAATGGACAGAGTCCACAGTGTTTGAAGTGGCTCTGTATTAAAAGTCCTGAGTGATGGACGGTCAAACACTCATAGGGCATGGGTTAAAGTTCTCCGTCACCACGATGGATTTCCGTCATTTGGAAAATTTAACCACACATATGCATGCACATGTGGTGTAATGCGTGTTTTGGGGCCGAAATATACACTGACTGTCAAAGCAACATCCCATTCTACCCTAATCAAAGCAGCAGCAATATCAGCGTGGACTGCAGAGGAAGGGAATGTGTGAATTTTTTGACCAGGGGTCATCTACAGAGGAACAGATTCATATTTGTATTGCCCGCTTGATAAATGCTGTTTTTTTTTATATGGTGTGTAGGTTTATTTCATTTTAAATACGTCCGTCTCCTGGCTCATATCGGGCAGATTCTCACAGCTTTCACAGGACAGTGATCGTAGCTTAGTGGTAAAGTTTCTGACTGGCAATCAGAGCTTTTGGAAGGTGCGGGTTCGAGTCCGTGGGTGGCATGTCATTTTTATTTTTTATTTATTTTATTTTTTCTTCACAGCAGCTGCACGATGTGTAACCACATTGTGCAGCTGCTGGCAGTGTGTTCCTGCATGCACGACCTGTCGCACCGGCATCGTGCACGCCTGCCCGTCGGCGCAATGTTTTGTGGTTCGATCATTCGAGCTGTTTTGCCATGAGTCACCCTGGTTGTACTTTATTCGCACCTTGTGTGAAGGGGCCCTAACTTGTAGTGTTGAAAGAAAACTCTGACCTCTCCCTCACTGTTCAGTATTGGCCATAAAGCAGTACTGCACATGTATTTAAACATTATTTTTAAATTGGTGTAGTGTACAAAACAAAAACTGGGATCTTCAAGTTGCAGTATTTTGGGGTCAAAATTAAGACTTTTTTTTTTTTTACGTTTCAGACTTAAAATAGCATCACGTATCTTCAAGGGTTATTTATATACACATTTATAGTAAGTTAACATCTGTTGATACAGCTTTTACCTCTATACTTCACACGATATTCATACAATTTACAGGTAGAGATGAAGATTGTTGTATGGAACAGTGGTCAAAAACCAGTAGGCTTAATCATGTTCATACAGGTTTGATTTAATTTAATGAAATGCAGTACCAACAAAACCGCTTGTCCTCTTGGTGTAATTTTGCAGGAGCTGTTTTCTGCATGTAACCCCATTGTGACCAAGCCCAAGCCAAAAGTGGAGCTTCCAAAGGAGGACACGCCTGCAGAGCAGAACGGGCCTGTCGACGGACAAGAGAAACCCCAGGAAGACGCTGCAGACAAAGGAACGGCTGAGAACACAGGCAACCCCACCTCAGAAAGCACAGAAAACAAACCTGACATGGACCTTGATTAAAGCCGCCTCATGCTTCCTGAGCAGAGCTGAACAGGAGCTGATTTTTCAGATTGAGATGCCACTGGGTGAATATCAGAGCAGGTGGCATTTCAGAACCTACTCTCCAATCACTGTCAGGCGGAGTGAGCGTGCATAGCTCCTGCTGTCATCTTTGTCCGACATAGCATGCGCTCTCTTTCTGAATGACATAAATCAAAAGCCAGCTGCAATAAGCCTGTTTGAGCACTGTTCACATGATGGTATTTATTTCTGTTGTGTGCTCTGTAAGTGTTCAGTCTGTGTTACAGTATGGTTTAAATAAAGCTACTGAAAATCACCTCCATTGGCTTTATTTGTTAAGACCAAGCAAGTCATCTGAGAGATTAATTTCCCCTCTGTAGCCAGGTTAAACTAATACCTTTAATTTGAGTCATATCTGTTAAAATAAAATGCAATATTGTGTCTCCAATAGAGGCTGCCCAAGTGATGTGTGCTGCCACCTAGTGGGTAGTATGTGTGTAGTCCCAAAACTTTGCAAGTGGCAGTGCTGGGGTAGGGAGTTGCTCTTCAAGGGATGCATCCTTGCTAGAAATTAAATCCCTTTAAATTTATGGACAGGTCAGGTTTCAACATACATACAGACAATATTTGGCTCTGTGACCTTCAAGGCTAGTAGTGCAGCAGATAACTGAAAAGTGGTGATAGAAGCAGCAAATTCGGGACAAATACTCCTTAGATGTTACTCTTGACAAAACCGATTGGCCATTTGAATTTTCAACAGAAAACCAGGCAGGGGTCAATTGAAGAATTACACGGGTCAAAATTAAAAGATGCTCCAATCATAATGAAAACTGATAGCAAAAAGGTAGCGTTTATGGATTATCTGTGACTGAATGTTATAGGGTAAAAACAGCAAAAATGGTGACAAAGGTCAATTTCTGTTTGTATAGGGGTCGAAAGTTAATTTTGGTAAAACATGGTACAAATTACTGGTTGCGCTAATAGGATTAATAAATGGAATAGTTTAGACAATGTTGAATGTTTAGTCTGCAAAGTAAAGGTCAAACTGTCGACGACCATTGGATTCTATGAGGTGACATGTTAATCCATAACATGACAACTAATCCTGACCCATGGTGCAAACTGTTACTTTTTAAAACCCTAATAACTCGACCAATAATTTGCATCACTTTTTACCTAAATTAGAGCAACTTTAACTTTTGACTCCTGTACAAACTGAAATTGACCTTTGTCACCATTCTTGTTTTTTTGTTTTGTTGTGTTTTTTCTCATAACTCATAAGATTCAGTAACAGATGGTCCAAACTATACCTTTTAGGAATCTTTGTGATCAGACAAATGATACATTTTCGATATGATTGGAGCGTCTTTTAATTTTGACCCCTGTGTAATTCAATTGACCCCTACCTGGCTGCCTGCTGAAAATTCAAATGGCCAATCGTTATTTTCAAAAGAATAATGCCAAATGTGTATTTGTGCTGAATTTGGTGCTTCTGTCACCATTTGCACGACTCCTCTAAATATTCTGTTATCTGCTGCACTATAGGTGAAGGCCATTCATAATGAAAGATGACAGCATTCAAGAGATGTATGGTAAATGGACTGCATTTATATAGTGCTTTTTCCATCTGCATCAGATGCTCAAAGCACTTTACAAATAATGCCTCACATTCACCCTGATGTGAGGGTGCTGCTGTACATACATGGTACTCACTGCACATCGGGAGCAACTAGGGGATTAAGGAGCTTGTCCAAGGGTCCTTAGTGATTTTCTGGTCAGGCTGGGATTTGAACCAAGCCCAACGCTTTAACCACTAGACCATCACCTCCACTATGCAGAATATCATTTGTCATTGCAATAATACAACAAAATTTAAAATGTGATATTTGGTGCATAAGAAGAGTGAAATGTATGCTAAATATCAAACATACTGAACTGTAAAAGAAAAAACAAGATGGACCCACACAGATGGACATCTACATTAATCAGTTATTACACAGTCCCTTGAGGACTGCCCATGGCATGTGTACATTTAAACTTGCTCCTAATTTGGTAAATGTGTTCAAAATGTTCATGGGAATACAGTGTTGTGGATATTTTTGGCCCTATGGCCTTCAAAATTAGGTTAAAGTCATCACTGAACTTGGTCTAGACCTTGAAGCATTTTTGCTGCAAATTTGGTAAACCTGTCTCAAATCGAGAAGTTAAAGGGAGTACAGAGTTATGGACAGACAGCTTTTCTATGTTCTGGCAACAGGGGGCAATTACCTCATTTTGTGGAACATGTAGCAAACATTGAGGGTTTAACATCTGATGATAAAGTTGCTTTGAAATGGCCCATAAAACCTTAAAATTATGGGCATATTAAGATGTAAGCAGGTGGATGTACAGATTGGTGACAGGAAAAACCGGAATAAACTGGGTGGAGAAATGACATGCAGTCTTTTGCACAGGCATGATGAAGAAATTAACATCCCATTGTGCTCTGTGGCATGTATAAACATGCAGTTTTCTGATCGGAAACTAATTGCAAGGAGATTTGGACTGGCTGCCTGACGGCACTCTCCAACATTATCACCAAAATGCCAAATGAAGGGCATTGTTCCAGGTTTGACTTTCTTACTATGAAAGGTTTTCCTTTAGTTTGTCACACATCTTCTTCTAAAGGAATTGAGGAAATGTTCTTTTAAACTTTAAAGCATTACAGTATGCAAGACTGGCTTTTGTCTGCTTGCAGATGGTAAAATATCAGTGTCCATGTGTTATTTTTGTATACAAACAAGAAATATAAAAAAATGTGTATAACATGAGCCTTATGATAATATGATCCATCTGCAAATTTATTAAAATCCTCTAGTTTTTCTTTATAATAAAACCTACAGGGTTTTCATAGAAATGTTGAATCTGCAGTCCGCAGTCATCAAATATCTCCCAAAATGTTTACTTATTAGGAAATTGTTTTTCAGCAAAATGGTTCAACAAACCTGACAAATGGTTGAGGCTTTTATGGTTTATTTCGGGGAATGTTGGATTTTGCAATATATCCACAGGTTTAATGTTGGAATATATGTATAAATGCCCTTTTTAATGAATTTTGGTTTTCAAGTAGGAATGTACAGGACGCCCTGAAATGCTCACATCGCCCGCTAGATGGTGACGAAAACCACTTACATGTGCAGCCAGGTCTTGACTTTTGAGAAGTTAGCTGTTGTTGAAAATAAGATGACTAACAGTCAAACATCATGTCCCTTGCCCTCATAGGCAATTTACGTGTGTTTAAAATGTAATCATGTAGACTAATAATATAGTTGTACAATGAAATAGTTTTGATAATTGGCACAAACATAAGTTTAAAGCCTTTATTTTGAGTTATGATTACCTGACAAAAACATAAAAAAAAAATTAAGCCAATTTTATTTAAGATATTTTCATAGTGCTTCAAAAACCTTTATACTGCTTTGTGTTAGTAATCCTTTATAATAATCCAGGTGTAATCTACTTTCTCTCTGGATGATTCCAGGACCATAACACGCTGCGTCCACTAGAGGCGCTGTTTCAGATCCAAAAATCACATGACTCCTCCTCATCCTGTGGTTTCCGACTATAAACTGGTCGGACTTCTGTTTGCTTACCTGTAATATTCTATCTCTAATCGGGAAGTTAAGACAGTGCAAGTTTTTTGTCACACTGCTTAATATTAAGAGCCTTTTTTTTTTTAATAGGAGGACGTTGTGACAGTTTTGGTGTCATAACAGCGACCTTGTTGTCTTAGCTGGTTTGAATTGATGAGTCTAAAGTCTGGTTTAGGTGTGTTTGATCGTCCTGAGCTGGTTCGAGGCTGAGCTCCGTCACAAACAGAAACAGCTCTTTTTCCACCTTTTTTTTTACTTTTACTCCCTCCACAACCATGAAGCTGATTATCCTCAATGATTACGACCAGGCGAGTGAGTGGGCTGCCAAATACATTCGAAACAGGATTTTACTCTTCAGACCTGGACCGGGCAGATATTTCACCCTGGGACTCCCCACAGGTAATATTTGTGGGCCATAGTGTATTTTTACCCCCTACAACAAATGGAAAAAAAACTCAAATCCTTTATTCAAAAAGTAGTTAAGCAGTTAAAAGAAGTGTGGCAGTTTCATATCAAATTTTGGTATCATTCTGCACAATGTAAAGTTGGGCCTATTTTAACAAGCTTTACAGGGGCGTAGTCAGAATTTTCTGGAGGGGGGTGCGTTCTGACAAATCATCCTTCTTGAAACATCCGACATTACAATGAATTTGTTGACACATCTGTTAAGTGGCTTACAGTGCATCTGGAAAGTATTCACAGTGCATCACTTTTTCCACATTTTGTTATGTTGCCACCCTTTTCCAAAATATTAAGGTTTCAAATCCCGCAAACACTGAGTTTTAATCAGCGATAAGTGCAGTGCATTGAGAAATGCATTGAAACGCTCTCTTAAGGCTGCAATTTAACTGCTGCACATGGACAACAGCGTTAACATCGCAACATAACTCTCTGTATACGAGGTCTGTCCATAAAGTATAGGTCCTTTTTATTTTTTCAAAAACTATATGGATTTCATTCATATGTTTTTACGTCAGACATGCTTGAACCCTCGTGCGCATGCGTGAGTTTTTCCACGCCTGTCGGTGACGTCATTCGCCTGTGAGCACTCCTTGTGGGAGGAGTCATCCAGCCCCTCGTCGGAATTCCTTTGTCTGAGAAGTTGCTGAGAGACTGGCGCTTTGTTTGATCAAAATTTTTTCTAAACCTGTGAGACACATCGAAGTGGACATGGTTCGAAAAATTAAGCTGGTTTTCAGTGAAAATTTTAACGGCTGATGAGAGATTTTGAGGTGATTCTGTCGCTTTAAGGACTTCCCACGGTGCGAGACGTCGCGCAGCGCTCTCAGGCGGCGTCATCAGCCTGTTTCAAGCTTAAAACCTCCACATTTCAGGCTCTATTGATCCAGGACGTCGTGAGAGAACAGAGAAGTTTCAGAAGAAGTCGGTTTCAGCATTTTATCCGGATATTCCACTGTTAAAGGAGATTTTTTTTAATGAAAGACGTGCGGACGGGTCCGCGCGTCGGCTCACAGCCGCCGCGACGCTCCACCACAGGAAAAACACCTCTGTTGGAAGCCTTGAGGACAAGTTGGAACATGTCCAGCTGTTAAACAATTTTCTCATATACTCACTCCACTGAAAGCCATCAAAAGCCGCCTGGATTTTACAAATGGTTATCAACACGGAGGTGTTTTTCCTGTGCCGCCGCACCGCATCGGCTGCGTCCCGACACGCGGACCCGTCCGCACGTCTTTCATTAAAAAAATCTCCTTTAACAGTGGAATATCCGGATAAAATGCTGAAACCGACTTCTTCTGAAACTTCTCTGTTCTCTCACGACGTCCTGGATCAATAGAGCCTGAAATGTGGAGGTTTTCAGCTTGAACAGGCTGATGACGCCGCCTGAGAGCGCTGCGCGACGTCTCGCACTGTGGGAAGTCATTAAAGCGACAGTATCACCTCAAAATCTCTCATCAGCCGTTAAAATTTTCACTGAAAACCAGCTTAATTTTTCGAACCGTGTCCACTTCGATGTGTCTCACAGGTTTAGAAAAAATTTTGATCAAACAAAGCGCCAGTCTCTCAGCAACTTCTCAGACAAAGGAATTCCGACGAGGGGCTGGACGACTCCTCCCACAAGGAGTGCTCACAGGCGAATGACGTCACCGACAGGTGTGGAAAAACTCACGCATGCGCACGAGGGTTCATGCATGTCTGACGTAAAAACATATGAATGAAATCCATATAGTTTTTGAAAAAATTTAAAAGGACCTATACTTTATGGACAGCCCTCGTATTCTGCCTAAACCTCTTGTGAATATATTATCTGGGGTTATAGACATTGTCATTGTGTTTGTTTTATGTGAACATGTGAGAAGCTCAGGTTGTTTCTCAGTTATTTTCAATGGGAATTGCTGTGAGCTGTGATCGCTTCCTGCTCATGTCATTTTGGGGGGAAAGTGAAGTTTGCTCTTTAATTCCCTGCTTATTGTCCTTTACAACACTGTTTGTCCTGTTTTGTTCCATAGTAATGTATACAAGATGTCTGAAATTCGGTTTGCGTTTATCAAGATCTACGCAGGTTAAACGTAGCACACACGGAATATTTGTTTTAGCAAGTTTTCAGGGTCTCATGCATGCAGTCTCGTATTAATGTGATGAAAAGCATAAAAAAATTTGGTAGTACAATGTTCATTTGCAATTGTTATGTGGATTCTCTATATTGTTTAGACTGCAACAACTCTCTGGCACGCAAGGGATTATGGGATATCTCAATAGGGCGAATGGAGTAAATTAATTTTTTCCTCCTCAAAATTCTGCTCGCAACACCCCATAATGACAACATGAAAAGTTTTTTTTTTTTTTTTTTTTTTTTTGCTAACTTATTAAAAAAAAAGCAGCCAACTCTATGAAAAGTCCTGGTAAGTAAATGAACTGCATTTATATAGCGCTTTTCCATCGGCATTAGGCACTCAAAGCACTTTACAAATAATGCCTCACATTCACCCCGATGTCAGGGTGCTGCTATACAAGGTAGTCACTACACACCGGGAGCAACTAGGGGATTAAGGACCTTGCGTTGATTTGAACCGAGAATCCTCTGGTCTCAAGCCCAACACTTTAACCATAAGACCATCACAACTTAATAGAACCGAACTTCTATGCTCATTGGGACCTTCGAAGCAGCAAAAATGTTTCTGTACCCTTCATTAGATTTGTTCCTCCAGACAGTCCTGTTTCATAGGTCCACAGACAATTCCTTTGACTTCATGCTTGGTTTGTGCTCTGACATGCACTGTCAACTGTGGGACCTTATATGTAGGCAGGTGTGTGTCTCTCCAAATCATGTTCAGTCAACTGAATTTACCGCAGATGGACTCCAATTAAGCAGTAGAAACATCTCAAGGATGATCAGTGGAAACAGGATGCACCTGAGCTTAATTTTGAGCTTCATGGCAAATATACTTATGTACATGTGACTTAATTTTTTTAATAAATTTGCAAAAATCTAAAAAGAATCTAGTGAAAAAATTAATCAATTTTGGAATAAGACTGCAACATAAAAAATGTGCAAATGTAGAATATTATCTGGGCAGATATCTCAAGATGATTAACTTTTGGACAGGATTGCAAAAAGGTGATGGTCAACAAAACCGCGGTGTATAAAACATATTTTATGCTATATCTCTACAACCAGTATAGCTGGTGAGATGATCTCAAGTTTGTATTTGTCAGCAAAATATTTGTGATTGATTGATAACATGAACTATTGAACATGGATATGTCCCAGTGAGCAGGGTTTACATCAGCACTGTCATGCCTTTCATATTTATTTTTAAGATTCATGGTAACCAGTATTAGTTTGATTTAAAAAAAAACACCAAAAAAAAACGTGGCTAATATGACTTAAAGGCTCATGCCTCGGAGCTTTGGAGGTATTATTAAAGGAGATGGGATTTTTGTCAAAACTATATAGTAATAGATTAGCAGGTGAATTTTTTTTTTTTTATAAAGTATAACTTGTTTCAGTACAAGAAATATAGGTTGCTGTTATTTTCCACTTCTGTCCTTTGCTTTTTTTTTTCAGTCTTTTATTTTGCCTGTTTTCAGGCAGCACCCCTTTAGGATGTTATAAGAAATTGATTGAGTACAACAAGACAGGAGAACTCTCATTTGAGTACGTGAAGACATTCAACATGGATGAATACGTAGGTAAGTCTTAAAATGTCTTTCTGTCCACAAAAAATGATTAACTGCTGTGATTTTACTGAAAGAAGTTGTCATAAAATCCCACATAGGACTTCCCAGAGATCACCCAGAGAGCTACCACTCCTTCATGTGGAATAACTTCTTCAAGCACATAGATATAAGAGCGGAGAATACCCACATCCTCGACGGTAATGCTCCCGACCTGCAAGTAGAATGCAATGCCTTTGAGGACAAGATCAAAGCTGCTGGGGGAATCGAGCTGTTTGTTGGAGGTCAGGAGGTTATGGGGTATTTGCAAAATATACCACATTATGTACCTCAGATCATGCTCAGTCCTACTCCATGTGTCCTCTGTCAGGTATTGGGCCTGATGGTCACATTGCCTTCAATGAACCTGGTTCAAGTCTAGTTTCCAGGACCAGAGTGAAGACCCTGGCGAGGGACACGATTCTGGCAAATGCCAGATTCTTTGATGGGGATCTCTCTAAGGTGCCAACCATGGCTCTGACAGTCGGTGTGGGTACTGTCATGGATTCAAAGGAGGTCAGAACACAAACTGCTTTATTTGTACGTTAGAATCAATTTTCCATGTGTTGTTTCTGTGAAGGCTCTCAGTTGTCCAGGTGGTTTCCATAGTAGAGAAGCTCGAATCTTCGACTGGACTGGGTTGCTTGATGCGAGGACGTTTCGCTTCTAATCGCAGAAGCTTCTTCAGCTAAATTTCTTGCTCTGATAGTCTGACTTCTGTCTTGACTCTTGTAGAGAAGAACAAACAAGCCAGCAAAAGCTGGAGTTTTAAACTTAACAAGACCCCTCCTACTGAGAGGCAGACTGCTATTGGCAGTGACTAACAATTGCTCAAATTAGCATCTATTGTACTCTAGTTAGTACCCTCCTAATGACAGGGCAGCTGTCCCTCCTAACAATGGGACTGACACCTCTCCTGACGACTCTCCTGGCGATGTGAATGACTCATTACCATAAACAAAAGAGTGAAACTGCTTTGACCTGAGTACCCCATTGTAAACAGGGGACAAAGCGTGTCTCAGACCCCCTCCCCGGTTAAAGCCCCTTTCACATTGGCGTATTCATAGAGCTGCTCATTGCAGCGTATCGTCTACGCTGCAATGAGCAGCTCTCCGCCCACTTTACGTGGAGTTTTTTTTCTCAATACGCAGCAGTATGTTGAGGGCTACGGGCGTAGGACGGAAGAAATTAAACATGTTTAATTTTCTTCGGCGTTCAGCACAGCATGGAGCCTTCGCGCGAGTACAAGCAGCGCCGTGCTACTGTCTGCTACTGTGAGCCCACCCGCACTGCAACACCGTACTGTACGCCATTTCACACCTCCCGCCGGGCTCCATTGTTCTTCTGGAGCTATAAATACTGCAAGATCATTGCTTCACTTTATCATACTGGACTCATTATATGAGGACTGTTCACCGTGTCGCAAAGCTAACTGTTGTTGTTTCATAAAAGTGCTCTCTCGCGTGCGCGTGCTCTCTCTCTGTGTGTGTGTCTGATCATACCTGACTTGAAAATAAAAGTTCTCTCTCTCTCTCTGTGTGTGTCTGATCAGACTTGACTTTAAAATAAAAGTGCTCGCTGTGTGTGTGTGTCTGATCAGACCTGTGACTCTT
The DNA here is from genome assembly GCF_902500255.1 of Thalassophryne amazonica. Classification (NCBI taxonomy): domain Eukaryota; kingdom Metazoa; phylum Chordata; class Actinopteri; order Batrachoidiformes; family Batrachoididae; genus Thalassophryne; species Thalassophryne amazonica. The sequence goes on from NC_047113.1 coordinate 39,178,206, forward strand.
TAAAATAAAAGCGCACTCGCTGCATGTCGGTGCGATCATCAGACGACCTGATCGATCAGGTCTGATCAAATCAGCAGACCTGATTGGAGCAGTCGGAGGTTTAAAAGTTTAACAAGTCACAGCGTTTCGTTCAGGGCAGCCTTTACCACAGCCAGACTCAGCAGCATCTGGACACAAAGAAAGAGATCCACCAAGACAAAAAAAAATAATAATAATAATGTTAAATGACTCTGTTTTTGAGCCGCACCACACCTTCAGTAGAGAATAGAGCGCACTTCCACAGAGGCAGAAAATAGCACTGAACTGGTTTAATAGCGGCAAGGTACACGCGACTGTGTGAGCGAACACATGCAGTTGCAAGTATGAAACGAACACTGAAAAAGGCTGAGTATGCACGTATTTCGGGCGTATTTAAATGAAACAACGCCGCAATGAGCAGCTCTACGAATATGCCAATGTGAAAGGGGGCTTCAACTGTTTCAACTAGAGTACAGTAGGTGCTAATTAGAGTATGACAGTGCGAGAACGACAGTGATTGTCTGCAGTCTGTTGTCGTGCCAAGAGTTTGAATGGCCACACATTTTCTAAGTCCCATGCGAGCGGTGTTAGATGTTCGTGCGTGTCAGCTGGAATTTGGCCGACACCTGCCGCAACAGGGATCGATGGGTTTGCACAGTGCACACTCTGTTTTTCAGCCGGTGGTGTGCGCAGATAGTTGTAGCAACAGGTGTACAAGGCGTTGGAAGCAGCTACGAAATTACACGGTTTGCATATGATTCCTGCTTCATGCACACTTAATGCACAATTCGACCATATTCGCACTATGTGTGAAGGGGCCCTTAATGTTAGCAGCTACATTCTATTCAAGCACGTGCTGGGACACTTCCTCAAAATGTCAATGCTGTCTGAAACACTTGGAAAAATGAGTACTCTGGAGTACTCCATTTCCGGCAGTCTCCCTAACTGATTGTTGCGAATGCCATATACTTTGAGACTGGTTACGGAAGTGCACAAAGTAATCCCGGTGTATCATCGTATGGTCACGAACAGCCTAAATCTAAGTTATGATTTCTGTGCAACATGTCCTTTAACAAACCTGCCTCAGCAGTCATTTAGGTGAGTGCTGTCGCTTACATCTCTGAGTCCAAAGTTTTTTTTTTTTTTTGTTATCATTTCTTCAGGTCATGATTCTTATCACTGGAGCACACAAGGCTTTTGCTCTGTACAAAGCTATAGAAGAAGGTGTGAATCACATGTGGACCGTGTCTGCATTCCAGCAGCACCCTCAGACAATCTTTGTGTGTGACGAGGACGCCACCTTAGAACTGAGGGTCAAAACTATTAAGTACTTCCAAGGTGAGATGGTGTAATACACTGACATATGCAGTCACACTTAATTCTTCTTTGACCTAAAAATATATATTTCTCATTCACTTTAGGGATGATGCACGTGCATAACAAGCTGGTGGAGACGCTTTGCCCCGATGTGAAGAAAAACTGAGTTTTCGTCTTAAATGTTTACATCTGTGAGGCATTTTGGTTGGAAAAAATAACTTCAATGATTCATTTACACTCCATTTGAGATGCACTGTTTCAGAAGTGCTTGAATTAGTGTTTGTAGAAATCACGTGTTGCAGTGCAAATTTTAAGGTAATTTTGTTTTCCCACAGCTTTGCTTTGTGTTGCTTCTTTTCAATAAAGTTTGTTTAATTTGTATATCAGTGTGTGTGTTTGTATTGAGAGTGCGCTCAGATATCCTGTCACGTGACTACATACAGTAACGCATAAACCATGTTGTGTTTAAGGACTGCTCGTAGCACTTAATTTGCCACGTTTCTGTTAGATCAGTCAGCAATGACAACATGGTCACAAAACAGATTTTACTTGAATTTTAAAATTTTATCTGCAGCTTTTTCCACAGTGTGCCAAATACATGTGTATGTGCAAATTTTTTTTTAATCTAATGCAGAAATGTGAAATAACAAATCACACCTAAGTGCAATTTAAAACAATTTGAGAACCTTTTTTAAAATTGATGCAGCGAAAATGATGTGGGCTAATTTCCATTTTGAGTTGTACTTTGATATAGTTTTATATTAAATTATGATATACAAGCTACACAGAAGTATTACAGTATATACGTTTTTAAGGTATTCGCAATCTATTCAAGAAACATTCTAGCATTTGGCAGTAGTGCAACAAGATAGTCATTAAAGTGCAGAAAGTTGGGGAGTGAGTGTTAAGGTGAGTGTTGACAGGTGAGAACAACGAGTGTATATGTGTGGAGTTCAGGGAGGCTCGGCTTGAATCGAGACTGAGGGTCTGCAAGTGTGTAGGTGAGTTCAGCAGGTAACCAGGCTGAGAAACTAACTGCTTGGGAGAGGAAGCCTTCTAAGCCCACTAGTACAGGCTCGACAGCACATCCCCTTGGCTGGATGGGATTTCTGCTTATGCTGAGACCTCTGTGCAGGAACTGTTCAACAGGAATCCTAACAGGGGCTCTGGTGAACTAGGTCCTCAAAGATGGATCAGGAGGAGGACGAGATGACTTTTCACCCAACAGCTGTGAAGGCAGATGAAGGCTGCAGCAGGTCTTCAGACCCAAGTCATCTGGGATTTCCCAATGATCGGATCAGACTAAGGATCTGTCAAAGTCCATGTGTTTGTCAGTGTGTATCAACATTTCCATGTTAAATAAACCCACACAGAGGCGTCTCTAGATGGATGTGACCAAGAGGTGGGGAGGTGATGGTATAGTAGTTTAGCTCAAGCGTCAGACCAGAGGATCCTTGGTTCAAAGTCCAGCCAGACTGGAAAATCACTGAGGGCCCTTGGGCAAGGTCCATAATCTAGTTGCTCCCAGTGTGTTGTGAGCGCCTTGAATGGCAGCACACTGTGAATGGGTGAATGTGAGGCATACTTGTAAAGTGCTTTGACCTTCTGATGCTGATGGAAAAGCACTATATAAATGCAGTCCATTTACCATTCCTCACCACCAAAGTATTTCCACGATTACATGGAAATAACATAATCTTGCTCCTGTAGGCTGTCTTATCATTGCAAATAATTCAGTCTACAACTGCAGTGATAATCCAAATTTCATTAAGTTTGAGTGGCAGCAGGCAGTTATGGGTAACAAGGAAATACAGGAAGGGGGCTCAGAACACAGCCTTGAGAGGCCACCAGTGCAGATTGAGGGTCAAACAAGCAGATGTAGATGTGGTTGCCAAATCTAACAGACCCAGGGGTCTGTTGGTCAGGAACTCTAAGGTCCAGAGAGGTTAATACCACAGAATCCTTTGTAAGAACTTCTTATATATGGTTCTATGGTTCATGCCAAGGGAGAGGACTTTGTGCTTTGCTTGTAGGGTATAATAGTGCTAAAGATAGGACTGTGCTCATTGGGCAGTATCTACATTGATGCTGTACCTGACTTTACTTAATTCTTGTAACGTAACAGTTTTCTCAGAAGTATTTTTGGTGTCAATATAGAAATATATCCGGTTATGTAAAATGAGAAGTCCACGTCGTTGCATTTTGAAGTCGGTACAATTTTCTGATTACACGTGAAGGCAGCATGGGGGGAGAGAGAGAGAGAGAGAGAGAGAGAGAGAGAGAGAGAGAGAGAGAGAGAGAGAGAGAGAAGATGGCCGACTAGGAAACTACGTTGTCTTTGCTGTTTTGTCGTTGAGAAACATTTTAAATAACACTCGTATTCACGGTTGAAGCGGGAAGAGGACGGATTAAAGATTTCGCTCCTCTTCCACAATGGCAGAGCAAAATAGCGGTGTCAGGTATCAAGAGGTAAGTATCGCGTAGCAAATGTAGCTAAGCTAACAAGCGAATGCTAAGTGAGTCAACATTAGCTTGTTATCGAGGACAAGAGGGAATCTTCGTATGGTGTTAAATGTCTAAACTGCGTTTGTTCTTAGAAATATTTAGATTTTTACCATGCCGATAATACCAATTATTCGCTAGTCATCCGAGTCGGCGTGATCACCTTTCCTTAGCAGTAGATAACTGGTTCAGCAGTGTTCACGTCCAGTTGCTGACACTAACATATTTTCACGTTTCAACTCAAAACTCTTAAGTGTCTTCAACTGCAGACAGCGTGATTGAACACTCACCTGAAATGTAATCTGTAGCAGATTACACATGTTTACTTGAGGTTAATCGGTCTGAATAGTTTATTAGATATTATAGTGTTATTAAATGTAGAAACGTCTTACTGGGAGGACTCATGCAGTTAACGGATCGGAAAAATATTTACTGTGACCACTTGTTGAACACTCTTGTAACCTAGTAAAAAAAATTGTATTTTAACTCGTACATTTATGTTAGTAACACTAGACATGGAAGTATGCTACTTGTTAAGTTTAATTTTTAAACTTTTGTGTTGTATTTTTATGAATAATTCTGCAGTTGGTGGATGAGGAGGAGTCACCGCAGCCGTCTGATGAGGCTTCTGCTCAGGATGCACCTCCACCCTACAGCAGCATTTCTGCAGCAAATCCAGGTTACGCTCATTTTAATTTCTTCTGTGTTTGATATGCAAAAATGTAATCTATATTATAATAGACAAGTGGCCTCTGTGTGTGTGCACATGCATGTATGTGTATGGCTTTGATTACACAAAAAGCAGGGAGAGCTGATGTTTGCCATTTGGCATGCTTAGAATGCCAAAATGAATTGCTGTAACCACTACTGGCCTCTACTGGTGGTTGGCTCTCACTGCGGTATTGTATCACTTCCTGTTCCGGAGCACAGCGGTGTTTTGCTGTATCTGTTAGCTGTTTAATCTGCGCAGTTAGATTGATCTAGTTATCTAGATTACGATTTGTTTCCCAGTGTAATCTTTACGTGCCTTAACTAAAGCACTCCTTCTGCTGAATCACCTCTAAATTATTTACACATTATTCACTTTGTGTGTTTTTAGGAATCCGCTAGCTTAGCGTAGCTACTAGCTCTTAGCCGATTTAGCATGGCAGCTTCTCCTGTCTCTCCCGCACTTTTCTGCTCTGGGTGTGAAATGTTTAGTTATTCCTCGGCCTCCTTTAGCAGTAACGGTACTTGTAATAAGTGTAGCTTATTCGTAGCTTTGGAGGCCAGGCTGGGCGAATTGGAGACTCGGCTCCGCACCGTGGAAAATTCTACAGCTAGCCAGGCCCCTGTAGTCGGTGCGGACCAAGGTAGCTTAGCCGCCGTTAGTTACCCCCTGGCAGATCCCGAGCAGCCGGGAAAGCAGGCCGACTGGGTGACTGTGAGGAGGAAGCGTAGTTCTAAACAGAAGCCCCGTGTACACCGCCAACCCGTTCACATCTCTAACCGTTTTTCCCCACTCGATGACACACCCGCCGAGGATCAAACTCTGGTTATTGGCGACTCTGTTTTGCGAAATGTGAAGTTAGCGACACCAGCAACCATAGTCAATTGTCTTCCGGGGGCCAGAGCAGGCGACATTGAAGGAAATTTGAAACTGCTGGCTAAGGCTAAGCGTAAATTTGGTAAGATTGTAATTCACGTCGGCAGTAATGACACCCGGTTACGCCAATCGGAGGTCACTAAAATTAACATTAAATCGGTGTGTAACTTTGCAAAAACAATGTCGGACTCTGTAGTTTTCTCTGGGCCCCTCCCCAATCAGACCGGGAGTGACATGTTTAGCCGCATGTTCTCCTTGAATTGCTGGCTGTCTGAGTGGTGTCCAAAAAATGAGGTGGGCTTCATAGATAATTGGCAAAGCTTCTGGGGAAAACCTGGTCTTGTTAGGAGAGACGGCATCCATCCCACTTTGGATGGAGCAGCTCTCATTTCTAGAAATCTGGCCAATTTTTTAAATCCTCCAAACCGTGACTATCCAGGAAGCAGAGTTGTAGTCTTACACACCTCTCTGCAGCTTCTCTCCCCCTGCCATCCCCTCATTACCCCATCCCCGTAGAGACGGTGCCTGCTCCCAGACTACCAATAACCAGCAAAAATCTATTTAAGCATAAAAATTCAAAAAGAAAAAATAATATAGCACCTTCAACTGCACCACAGACTAAAACAGTTAAATGTGGTCTATTAAACATTAGGTCTCTCTCTTCTAAGTCCCTGTTGGTAAATGATATAATAATTGATCAACATATTGATTTATTCTTCCTTACAGAAACCTGGTTACAGCAGGATGAATATGTTAGTTTAAATGAGTCAACACCCCCGAGTCACACTAACTGTCAGAATGCTCGTAGCACGGGCCGGGGCGGAGGATTAGCAGCAATCTTCCATTCCAGCTTATTAATTAATCAAAAACCCAGACAGAGCTTTAATTCATTTGAAAGCTTGACTCTTAGTCTTGTCCATCCAAATTGGAAGTCCCAAAAACCAGTTTTATTTGTTATTATCTATCGTCCACCTGGTCGTTACTGTGAGTTTCTCTGTGAATTTTCAGACCTTTTGTCTGACTTAGTGCTTAGCTCAGATAAGATAATTATAGTGGGCGATTTTAACATCCACACAGATGCTGAGAATGACAGCCTCAACACTGCATTTAATCTATTATTAGACTCTATTGGCTTTGCTCAAAAAGTAAATGAGTCCACCCACCACTTTAATCATATCTTAGATCTTGTTCTGACTTATGGTATGGAAATAGAAGACTTAACAGTATTCCCTGAAAACTCCCTTCTGTCTGATCATTTCTTAATAACATTTACATTTACTCTGATGGACTACCCAGCAGTGGGGAATAAGTTTCATTACACTAGAAGTCTTTCAGAAAGCGCTGTAACTAGGTTTAAGGATATGATTCCTTCTTTATGTTCTCTAATGCCATATACCAACACAGTGCAGAGTAGCTACCAAAACTCTGTAAGTGAGATAGAGTATCTCGTCAATAGTTTTACATCCTCATTGAAGACAACTTTGGATGCTGTAGCTCCTCTAAAAAAGAGAGCTTTAAATCAGAAGTGCCTGACTCCGTGGTATAACTCACAAACTCGTAGCTTAAAGCAGATAACCCGTAAGTTGGAGAGGAAATGGCGTCTCACTAACTTAGAAGATCTTCACTTAGCCTGGAAAAAGAGTCTGTTGCTCTATAAAAAAGCCCTCCGTAAAGCTAGGACATCTTTCTACTCATCACTAATTGAAGAAAATAAGAACAACCCCAGGTTTCTTTTCAGCACTGTAGCCAGGCTGACAAAGAGTCAGAGCTCTATTGAGCTGAGTATTCCATTAACTTTAACTAGTAATGACTTCATGACTTTCTTTGCTAACAAAATTTTAACTATTAGAGAAAAAATTACTCATAACCATCCCAAAGACGTATCGTTATCTTTGGCTGCTTTCAGTGATGCCGGTATTTGGTTAGACTCTTTCTCTCCGATTGTTCTGTCTGAGTTATTTTCATTAGTTACTTCATCCAAACCATCAACATGTTTATTAGACCCCATTCCTACCAGGCTGCTCAAGGAAGCCCTACCATTATTTAATGCTTCGATCTTAAATATGATCAATCTATCTTTGTTAGTTGGCTATGTACCACAGGCTTTTAAGGTGGCAGTAATTAAACCATTACTTAAAAAGCCATCACTTGACCCAGCTATCTTAGCTAATTATAGGCCAATCTCCAACCTTCCTTTTCTCTCAAAAATTCTTGAAAGGGTAGTTGTAAAACAGCTAACTGATCATCTGCAGAGGAATGGTCTATTTGAAGAGTTTCAGTCAGGTTTTAGAATTCATCATAGTACAGAAACAGCATTAGTGAAGGTTACAAATGATCTTCTTATGGCCTCGGACAGTGGACTCATCTCTGTGCTTGTTCTGTTAGACCTCAGTGCTGCTTTTGATACTGTTGACCATAAAATTTTATTACAGAGATTAGAGCATGCCATAGGTATTAAAGGCACTGCGCTGCGGTGGTTTGAATCATATTTGTCTAATAGATTACAATTTGTTCATGTAAATGGGGAATCTTCTTCACAGACTAAAGTTAATTATGGAGTTCCACAAGGTTCTGTGCTAGGACCAATTTTATTCACTTTATACATGCTTCCCTTAGGCAGTATTATTAGACGGTATTGCTTAAATTTTCATTGTTACGCAGATGATACCCAGCTTTATCTATCCATGAAGCCAGAGGACACACACCAATTAGCTAAACTGCAGGATTGTCTTACAGACATAAAGACATGGATGACCTCTAATTTCCTGCTTTTAAACTCAGATAAAACTGAAGTTATTGTACTTGGCCCCACAAATCTTAGAAACATGGTGTCTAACCAGATCCTTACTGTGGATGGCATTACCCTGACCTCTAGTAATACTGTGAGAAATCTTGGAGTCATTTTTGATCAGGATATGTCATTCAAAGCGCATATTAAACAAATATGTAGGACTGCTTTTTTGCATTTACGTAATATCTCTAAAATCAGAAAGGTCTTGTCTCAGAGTGATGCTGAAAAACTAATTCATGCATTTATTTCCTCTAGGCTGGACTATTGTAATTCATTATTATCAGGTTGTCCTAAAAGTTCCCTAAAAAGCCTTCAGTTAATTCAAAATGCTGCAGCTAGAGTACTGACAGGGACTAGAAGGAGAGAGCATATCTCACCCATATTGGCCTCTCTTCATTGGCTTCCTGTTAATTCTAGAATAGAATTTAAAATTCTTCTTCTTACTTATAAGGTTTTGAATAATCAGGTCCCCCCTTACCAAAAAGTAGTATATGCAAGTATGTTTCAAGTATAGTTCTAGTTTACTTTTTATATACTTATCAGTACTATTTTTTGGTAAGGGCCATCTTATCTTAGGGACCTCGTAGTACCATATCACCCCAATAGAGCGCTTCGCTCTCAGACTGCAGGCTTACTTGTAGTTCCTAGGGTTTGTAAGAGTAGAATGGGAGGCAGAGCCTTCAGCTTTCAGGCTCCTCTCCTGTGGAACCAGCTCCCAATTCAGATCAGGGAGACAGACACCCTCTCTACTTTTAAGATTAGGCTTAAAACTTTCCTTTTTGCTAAAGCTTATAGTTAGGGCTGGATCAGGTGACCCTGAACCATCCCTTAGTTATGCTGCTATAGACGTAGACTGCTGGGGGGTTCCCATGATGCACTGTTTCTTTCTCTTTTTGCTCTGTATGCACCACTCTGCATTTAATCATTAGTGATCGATCACTGCTCCCCTCCACAGCATGTCTTTTTCCTGGTTCTCTCCCTCAGCCCCAACCAGTCCCAGCAGAAGACTGCCCCTCCCTGAGCCTGGTTCTGCTGGAGGTTTCTTCCTGTTAAAAGGGAGTTTTTCCTTCCCACTGTAGCCAAGTGCTTGCTCACAGGGGGTCGTTTTGACCGTTGGGGTTTTACATAATTATTGTATGGCCTTGCCTTACAATATAAAGCGCCTTGGGGCAACTGTTTGTTGTGATTTGGCGCTATATAAAAAAATTGATTGATTGATTAATCTAAAGTGAAATCTGGATGTCTTTGGTACTAGGTTTGTCTCGTGCAGGGTAGGCACAGAGGGCCAAGACGGTGCAGTAGTTTCTACAACCTGTAGGTTGAGGGGAAGAGCTCATCAGTAAAGCCACCTGCTGAGGAAATCGATTGCAAGGAAATCCTGTCCCATCTTACTCACAGCCTGTTCTAGGGCATCCATGGTTACTAATGGAATGATATTGTGTCAAGTGAATGTTTATTGGGGAGACATATGAGGAAAAGTGTCAATGGGACACTCGCATGTCACCAGGTTGAGGCAAATACATGGCTGTTCTCCCAGACCTGACCTGACTCCTATGTTTAAAAAAAAATGAAAAATTGTGACATTAGCATTACTGTCTTGACTGATACATTAGGAAGAGCATAGCAGCACTAAAAGTTGAGAAGTGGTGTATTTGTGAGAAGATATTTGTCTGTGCTCAGACTAATATTCGGTGTACTCTGCCCCACAGCTTTCTTCCAGTATAAGGACGATGGAGGAAGACTTCCTAATCCTCCGTCCTACAATGTTGCCACCACATTGCCGTCCTATGATGAAGCAGAGCGAACCAAAGCCGAAGCTGCTATCCCACTGGTCACTGGAAGAGTTACGGTACCTCACCTTCATTCTCAGTCAACACTTTAAATTATTATATGGTATGGGATTTTGCCAACTTCTGAATGGCCCATTCGCCACTTTCTGAGCTGTACCACATACCGAGTTGACCGCTGGTGGAGCCGAGTAGACTGCGCGTGCGAAACCAGTACGCCTCGCGTGCAGCGTAGCGCTAGCTAATCGAGTGATGCCTTCTATCGATAGCGACCGATCAGATAACGCGATACAACGCCTACTTTGGCTGTCAGTTTGTTGACAAGATGGCAGTAGACAGGTTTGCGTCTGTTAGCGACGCTGACTTAAAACGAATTTTACACAAAAAAGATGCGAAGAACACCCGCAGAAATACTCAGCAGCCAACCTGTTTCGCAAGTACGTCACTGAAAAGGGACATGCGCCCAACTTTGAAACTTAGGACAGACGGATGCTTGACGGAGTACTCGGTCGATTTTACGCAGAAGCTAGACAGGCGAATGGCGAACTTTATAAGAAAACAAGCCTGATAACTCTTCGTCAAGGACTTAACTGGCATCTCCAGTCGATTGATGGGATGTCAGTTGGTGCAGTATGACAGTAATAATAGTTGAAACTTGAGATTGATTTTTCAGTTTTAGTATGTTTGACAAACTCCCAATTTTCTTGTTTACCATATAATAAAGCAGTTATAGACTTTGATTTCAGTGTACCCGTGATTATGCGGAGATAGTCAGGATGGGGTTCACCTCGGCCTTGTATAATGTGAACTGCTAAAGATCGTAGACTGTACAAATATTTTTTAATATAAGACATGTGGCTTTTTAGTTGAATATTAAACATCTGCATGTTTGGCTGCTTTTGTTTTGTGCTGCTGTTGCAGGAGGAAGACTTTGTGGCCAGGGATGACTTTGAAGATGCTGACCAGCTGCGAATCGGAAATGACGGCATCTTCATGCTGACGTTCTTCAGTAAGAGCTCTTTAAATGTTTTCAAAGCTGACTCATAGATGGTGTTTTCTCAAAGTAAACAGTGAGACGTTTCCATATCACACACACAAAGCTTCCAGTCTGACAGTCACTGTTTGTTCTGGAAACAGAGGAGGTCTCTCCCTTATTTAGTTCCTTTCGTTGATTTTGTGGGCTTCTATGTCCTACTGCCTATATCAAATTTGAGAATTTTTGAAAACCTGTAAAGTATTAGTTTACACGTAGAGTTAAAGCAAGAAAGCTAACTTGTAAATTCTGGAACAACAACAGTGGAGGCTCTGGCTGTGTTAGACAGGAAGATGATTTAAATGTGACTCGAGTTGTTTGGACGACAGCAACAAACTTGCAGCGACACATAATGCAACTGCCAGGTCCTATCAGGAGGCTGTGGTGTAGAAGAGTGTAAATTATGACTTTAAAAAATGAAAAACCATTAACTTCACATGAACTGTCTTTTGTCAGTGGCATTCCTCTTCAACTGGATTGGCTTCTTCTTGTCCTTCTGCTTGACCACATCAGCTGCTGGCAGATATGGGGCCATCTCTGGCTTTGGCCTGTCCCTGATTAAATGGGTTCTCATTGTCAGAGTAAGAGTGAATTGTTGAATATATGCAAAGGTTTAAGTGCTGTTAACTGATTATTTTTATGAATGCTGTTGTCTTCTGTTTCCTGCAGTTTTCTACCTACTTCCCAGGTTACTTTGACGGACAGTACTGGCTGTGGTGGGTGTTCTTGGCCCTCGGTAAGATGCACTGTAGGATTTTAAAAATGGCTTTTTTTAATTTATACACACACATATATCAAATTTATTTTTTGTGGTAATATTACTACTTTAAGCCAAACAAATGGCTGTGATTGACTGAGTTTGTGTGTTTTCCGTCTTTGTTTTGGTCTCCAGGTTTTATGTTGTTTATCAGAGGCTTTGTGAACTACTCCAGAGTGCGGAAACTGGCTGATCCTGCCTATGCCACCCTTCCCAGAACAAGAGTGCTGTTCATCTATTAGAGGTAATGCTAAATATGGGTTCTCATCTGAGGCATTTACGTGCACGCTGCCAGTTCATGTAAATGATGAAAAACTAAAGTCAGTTTATGCTTTACTTCGACTACATGACTTGCGTGCATTGTTTACCTGAAAAATTAAGAATTAAGAAGCCCCCTGGTACCAGAAAGTTGGGGGGGGGGGGGGGGGGGTCACACCAATTATTGTGACAAACATTCATCTCCTGTGCAGCAGCACAGAGACTACTAGAGCACCACGCTCGTAGAGTTCAAACTGCCACCAACACCAGTTTACAATTCTACAAATTTTTCCCTTGGAAAAAAAATTTCAAGGTCAAAGTCCTGTTAGAAGTCACTTTCATTAAGGTAAAATATAATACAAAATATAGTCAAAAGGGCTTTTCAGTGTTAAAATCAAATCTGCCAAATCCACAATACAGATCGGATGTGGATCAAACTTATCTTTTCATTGAGAGTGTCAGTTTGCACCTCATTGTCACAAATGAGAGTGATGGACGCACTTTTGATTGAGATATAATGCAACATGTGCACCATATGGGCTTTTCAATATTAAATACAAATGTCCAGAAAATCCACAATCTGCATCAGATCCTGATCACACTTTGTCAGGCAATAGTGAGTGCCAGGCTGCACCTCACTTTCAAATATGACAGTGATTAGGGCACATTTGATTAAATAAAATGTTAAATATACATTAAATGAGGTTTTCAATGTTAAATTTAAATGGTCACAAAATGTGTAATCTGGATCAGATCTGGATAACACTTTGTCAGTGGATAAAGGATACCATCCTACATAATGCTGTCAAATATGAAAGACATTCTATATTTATTGACAGTTATGAATTTTTTAGATTTTTCCTGACTTTGACCTATGACTTTGAAAAGTTAATCTGTTCTTGCCTATCAGGAAATGAATCTTATGTAAAAATAAAATAAAAAAATCATAACGATATATTGAAAATTGTGGGTTACAGGCTGTTCACAATCAGACAAACAAGGTCCAAATAAAAAGATTAACTTTGTGAGCACCTCTCTGAAGCGAAACTGTGTAGAAGAATGTTTCAGGAAAGGTCTTCAGTGCTTTCATGTTCTTGTTAGATTACTGTAACTCTTTAACAGTGTTAGTCAAAAGTTACTCTCACTGCTTAGTTCAAAACTCAAAGGCTTACTTTATTTTAAAGGGCACCGCACGCTGACACGAAGTTCCTCATGAGGGTTCTTTGCTTGCTGTTCTCTCCAGATTAGTGTACTGAGTATATGATGCCACTGCTCTTTTTTATATTACCCCTTGCTTGTATTGCTGATATATATATGTAATGCTTTTTATTCATTTATACTTTAATGTACAATCTGGTCTATAGGTATCTAGGCAGTGATACAATGTTTGTATGTTTGCCTGTTCACACGACCACACTGAAGTTGAAGTGTTCTTGTGTGTCGATTGTTAGGTTTAAATCAATGGTTTTAACAAAAATATTACTTTAACCATTTAGGAATTGTGGCCACTTTTATTCCTGTTCCCTCAATTTTAAGAGACCATAAGTAATTACACAGTATATAAGGATTATTTTTAATGCAAATCACTTTTACGGCATGTTTTCTTTAGACCAGTCCAGATGAATACATGAACATTTCCAAATCACTGGAATATGTTTTTGACTTCATCTGCATCAATCATTAAGCAATACAAACAGTATGGTGCTACATAGTAAGTCTTTCTGGAGTAGAAAGTTCTGAAGATAGATTGTAGTGAAGGAAGCCAACAAGACACCCACGTCAATGGCAAATTATTTTATAGGCTTCTGCAGCTGTGGTTGGAGAAACTGTGTGTACTTTAGCTTTTGTTGTTGCATCATCAGTCACCGTTTCATGGTGGAGTGGCACAGAGAAGGATTTTAATATAGGGTCACATATAGGCCCAGATCTCCTGCGTGTCTTCTGGCTAAGCCTCAGCTGATTTTGTGAAGAAAATGGAAATGTGCATGTATCAATCTTCTGACTTTTCTCAATAAAACTGGCTATAAAAGACATGATTTAGCCAATTACCCATGGCTTCTGAAAATGGAGGAACTCTGGACACAAATGGCCAAAATTCCTAAATGGTTCATGAAATACTTTAGAATTAAACACCCTGCATTAAATTAACAGTCTACTTAAAAAAAAAAAAAAAAAAAAAGTCACTGTCCAAATACTTGTGGCCCTAACTGTCTTGTTAGCAGAGCTGGGGAAGTTAACACATTGTTAATTAACCTGGTAATGTATCCATTAATTGGTAATGTTCACATTCATTTTATATGCATTAACACATGAATCTACACTGACTGACACATATAATACATTATTTAAGATGTACAATATAAAGCATTTCAAAGCTGCAGTCTGGCTGTAAATGTGATTTTTTTTTTTTTTTTGTCTTACATTCAAGATGTCGGATGGAAGAACCGGCTTTAAGCAACATATCTATGAAGAATTTCAAATTAAAGACATGACGCCAAGCAGAAACCAGCCAGACGAGTCACAGAAGAAGAAAACGATCATTGAAATATTCAGGAATTGTATCATTAGTTTTATTTTGTTTATTAATGGTAAGAGTAACAGTCCTTCAATGTAGTCATTAGTGGCAAATGTAAAGTGCTTTTTACATCTGTCTGTAATGTATAAGTAATGCCTTATACTGTATCATTTCATGGTAGCAAACAAACATGCATGTGCCCTTAAGGTTAAAAAAAAATATATATATATATATATATATATTACTGGCATGGACAAAATGATGTTTTAATACAGCACTTTGACTTCTTGTAAGCATGAAACTCATTCTGCACTAATATCACATCATGGTACTATCGTGACGATTACTATAACGTACACCGGAAATGCAAACTATCAACCTGTAAATGGCTATGCTATTGTTGGCATTAGTATATGATCCTGTCACCTGTTAACCGCTAGCAGTTCTGCTCCTACTCTCTCCAGGAGGGGGCACTGTTTCTCCTGCTTTTGTCTTTAGAAGTTGTTTATTCAGGGCATTGTAATAATAAATCTTTTAATGCCTGTGAATTCTCACCTTTTTATTTGGTGCAGTGCCACTCGAGAACGTGTGTGTCTGACGTTATGGCTTCACCTGATCGTGATTTGTTTCCGTTAAACTGGGTGACACAGCCTCCTGTGGGATCAATTTACAGACTGCAGTTCACACGTGGAGCTTCACTTAAGGCTTTTGATTGGATGCTGACTTGACAAGACTTTAATATTATTCCTGTTGTTTAAATCATGAAGTTAACTGTGTTGTCTGTCTCCTCGGTATCAAGTATTTAGCAGGTATCACAGGTGTTTATTCAACATACTCCATTTACACATTAGCTTTTTAAGAGAGCTGTGAAAGTTACCATAAATTACCACGTGTTTTTCACAAGAGGATTGGAACTATGACGTGTGTAGCAAATACACTCGAGGACAGTTTTCTCAGGTTATTTTTGTTTTAGCTGTTATTCATCTGAGGAATTGTTTCGTAAGACCTGAGCAAAACGAGCAGAAAAATCTAGGCCTGTAAAGTATATTTTACTAGCGCAGCGCAGTCTGACTTTTGTCTCCATCTGAATCTGAACCAAAACTTATTAATGCTTTTTCTGATCAGTCACTTCATTTAGCTCTGAAATATTAATATCAGGTGGAACATTTGGACAAAACTCTCCATCAAGGATACGGCATCCATAAAAAATTGGGCTGCTTCTTTCCGGCACATCGTTGAACAGTCTGTCGTCTTCTTACTTTGTAGTGATCGTGTTGTTTTAAAGCGAATACAAGTTTTAAATTGTGTAGCTGAGGTCTCCCAGCGTGTGAACGTGACTTTCACTCTCCAGTGTCGTCCGACCGTCGAGGGAGAAAAAAGACGGCCTTCTGTCCAATGTGGGTTCTTGGTCCCAGTTTTGGGTTTCCATTCTTCTTGAGTGCTACGTACCAGTTGCTGTCCTTGTATTTCTGAGGCTGGTAAGTGTTGTAGTGGTTTTCTTCCAACGTCTCCATGAAGTAACACTCATCAGTTACTGCGGGCTGACACACAAACAATAACCATGACCATCACATTTGAACAGAGATTTCAAATGCAGCAAATCAGACTTTAGACATTGGACAGTCTCTCGTATCGATCCCCTCTGATCACATAAGTACTCAAGATACTTACTGAACCGTACAATCGTCCCTCACTGCTCATGGCCAAATACAGCTCTGCTGCGCTTCCTTGGATGACCACAACACCTCGATCCACAGCTTTAAGCATTAAAATAGCTGCAACGACACAACAAATGAGACGTTTAGGCCATTAATGTGATCTCTTTTTACAAAGCAAGGCACACATTTTATAGGCGCATCTTCATTAGCAACATTCTAGACTGGCTGTATGTCAACAGATGGGGGGCATACAGTGCGGTGCCCTGGCCCCACCTGGGCTTCCTGACCATACTGCCATCATGCTGATTCCTGCCATTTGTCCTCTGCTGAAACAACACACTCACGCAGAAGAATGTCACTGTGTGGCCCGCCACAGCTGCTTGCATGCTACAGGACTGTTTTGAGTGAACCAATTGGCAGCTCTTTAGAGAGAAAGCGACTAGTGAACAGGGAGTGGACCTGGGGGACTATATGCCTCATCTGTTTGCAGCTACATTAGGAAATGTGATCTCAGTCACCGGGAAGGTCACGATCCTCCCAAATCAGAAACTGGCTGGAGAAGTATGGCGCCTCTGAGGGTGACGGATACTAGCCTTTAGATCAGGAGAGACACCAGCATTGAGAGGCAAGGAGAAATCGAGGCTGGCATTAAAAGAGCAAAAAAAAAGACTAAGCTCTCAAAATACAGGGTCATTCTGAGAGCAATGACTCATGACCCTCCAAGCACGTGGAAAGGTCTAAAATTTAAACTATCATTAATTCCAACAAGAAAGATGATAAAGGCCTCACAGAGCCTTTCCTGCTTGATGCTCTTAACACATTCTATGTCTGCTTTGCAGCCACCAAACCTTACTCCAGCTTCAGGTGAGCTGCCCCTCAGAGGATGTGGAGACCACAATGAAGTGCATCAACCCCCGAAAATCAACAGGCCCAGACAACGTTCCAGAAAGAGTTCTAAGAGATAGCGCTCACAAACTCACAGGAGTGTAGACAGCTGTTTTTCAACACCTCCCTCTCCCAGGCTGTGGTGTCAGTGTATCTTAAGACATCTAACATCATCCCCGTGCCCTAAAGTGCAGCAGTAAAACGCAGGAACGTTTATCGTCCAGTAGCTCTTACTCCGATAATCATGAAATGCTTTTAACGACTGATCATGACCCATATAAAAAACGCTGACATCAGCTTGGACCCGCATCAGTACGCGTGTAGGAAGAACCGCTGTGTCATCAGTCAGCCACTCTGCTCTCGCTCACCTTGAGAGTCAGGCTGCTCTTCCTGGACTTGCTTTCTGAGCCCCCTGCTGTACACAATGTTCATTTACGACTGAAGGGCAAAACATCCAGGCAACCATATTGTGAAATTTGCAGATGACACAGCAGTGATGGGACTAATGTTCCACAATGATGAGTCCTCATACTGGCAGGAAGTGGAAGACCTGGTGCACTGGTGTGGGGACAATAATCTCTCCATCAATGTGGGGAAGACAGAAGAGCTGGTTGTGGGTTTTAGGGGAGGAAGCCACACCCCCTCACTCCTGTTTGTCAATGGAACAGCAGTGGAAATGGTCCAAAGTCTGAAATATCTTGGAGTCTGTATGTTTTATATTTCTTTTTACAGGTGTGTGGTGGAGAGCACACTCACCTTGTCCATCACCACCTGGCACGGACACTGTTCTGCCTCTGACAGGAAGGTGCTGCAGAGGGCGGTGGTCGCCACCCAGAAGATCACTCACTGCAACCTCCCTTCCATTAAGGATATTTACATCAGCAGGTGCAGCAGCAGTGTAGCTCGCGTCATGGGGGATACCACCCATCCGGCCCACAAACTGTTTTAACTACTCCCTTCAGGCAACAGGCTGCAGAGCATCAAGGCAAGAACATCCAGGCTCAAACGCAGCTTCTATCCATAGCTTGTAAGACTGATCAACTCCAGGGGTCATTCCATAAAACAGGATTACCAAGTAAGACAGATTTATTTCGTTAGTCTGTTTTATTTCATTAGTCTGTCTTATGATTTATTTGGTAATCCTGTTTTATGGAACGAACCCCTGGACTTACAGTGCATTTGGAAAGTATTCACAACACTTCACTTTTTCCACATTTTATGTTACAGCCTTATTCCAAAATAAAGTCAATTCATTTTTTTTCCCCTCAAAATTGTACTCACAACACCTCATAATGACAACATGAAAAAAGTTATTGCAAATTTATGAATAAAAAAACTAAAAACATGTACATAAGTATTCACACTCTTTGCTCAATGCGTTGTTGATGCACCTGTGGCAGAAATTACAGCCTCAAATCTTCTTCAATATGATGCCACAAGCTTGGCGCACCCGTCTTTGGGCAGTTTTCCCCATTCCTCTTTGCAGCACCTCTCAAGCTCCATCAGGTCAGATGGGGAGTGTCGGTGCACAGCCATTTTCAGATCTCTCCAGAAATGTTCAATCGGATTCAGGTCTGGGCTCTGGCTGGGCGACTCAAGGACATTCACAGAGTTGTCCTGAAGCCACTCCTTTGATATCTTGGCTGTGTGCTTAGGGTCATTCTCCTGCTGAAAGATGACCTGTCACCCCAGTCTGAGGTCAAGAGCGCTCTGGAGGAGGTTTTCATCCAGGATGTCTTTGTGTATTGCTGCATTCATCTTTCCCTCAATTCTGACTAGTCTCCCAGTTCTCACTGCTGAAATACATCCCCACAGCATGATGTTGCCACCACCATGCTCCACTGTAGGGATGGTGCCTGGTTTCCTCTAAACATGATGCCTGGCATTCACACCAAAGGGTTCAATCTTTGTCTCATCAGACCAGAGAATTTTGTTTCTCATGGTCTGAGAGTCCTTCAGGTGCCTTTTGGCAAACTCCAGGTGGGCTGCCATGTGCCTTTTACTAAGGAGTGGCTTTTGTCTGGTGAATGGTGGATTACTGTTGAGATGGTTGTCGTTCTGGAAGGTTCTACTGTCTACACAGAGGAATGCTGGAGCTCTGACTGTGTGACCATCGGGTTCTGGTCATTTCCCTGACTAAGGCCCTTCTCCCTGGATTGCTCAGTTTAGATGGGCGGCCATCTCTAGGAAGAATCCTGGTGGATCTGAACCTCTTCTATCTATGGATGATGGAGCCCACTGTGCTCTTTGGGACCTTCAAAGCAGCAGAAATGTTTCTGTACCCTTCCCCAGATTTGTACCTTGAGACAGTCCTGTCTTTGGGGTCTGCAGACAATTCCTTTGACTTCATGCTTGGTTTGTGCTCTGACATGCACTGTCAACTGTGGGACCTTATATGTAGTCAGGTGTATGCCTTTCCAAATCCTGTCCAATCAACTGAATTTACCCCAGGTCCAGGTGGACTCCAGTTAAGCTGTAGAAACATCTCAAGGATGATCAGTGTGATTTCTTAGTTTTCTTATTTTTAATAAATTTGCAAAAATCTCAGAAAAAAAAAAAAAAAAAACTTTATTGGGAGCAGGTCTGTGGGTTGACTATGACTGTTCGCTCGATCCTTTGCTTCAGCTTATCTGAAATTTTTCTTGGTCTGCCACTTCGCGCCATAACTAGTACTGTGCCTGTGGTCTTCCATTTCCTCACTATGTTCCTCACAGTGGAAACTGACAGCTGAAACCTCTGAGATAGCTTTTTGTATCCTTCCCCTAAACCATGATGTTGAACGGTCTTTGTTTTCAGGTCATTTGAGAGTTGTTTAGAGGCTCCCATGTTGCCACTCATTAGAAGAGATGCAAAGAGGGGAAACAATTGCAAATGGCCACCTTACCCTTTCTCATTATTGGATTCACCTGTGTAAGGAGGTCAAGGGTCAGTGAGCTTTTCAAACCAATTTTGTGTTCCAATAATTAGTGCTAAATGTATTCAAATCAATAAAATGACAAGGGTGCCCAAATTTATGCACCTGCCTAATTTTGTTGAAATGATTAGCGCACACTTTCAGTAAATACTAGAAACTTCATTTCACTTCTCAAATATTATTGTGTTTGTCTGCTATATGATATATTTAACTGAAATTTCTGATCCAAACAACCAAGGATTTATAAAGGAAAATCATGAAAATTATTGGGGGATGCCCAAACTTTTACATACAGCTGTAAAATGTAGAAAAAGTGAAGTGTTGTGAATACTTTCCAGGTCTGCACTTTACATTGCTTTGCCACTGTGGGGCCTTCTTATGACTTGCTGCTTGTTGGATTGCTGTGCAAGAGTGGATTGTATATTTGTAATTTTCTTATGGATTTTGTTTTAATCATTCGTATTTTTAGTCCAGGAATGATTGATTTTAGTACTATCTATCTATTTAGGACACAATGCCGCTGGCCCTGAGAACAAATTTAATTTACTGTGAAAACATGTAAATGATAAAGGAACCTTGTACAGCCCATGAATATAAATTTGAACAATCCTCTTATCCTCCTGCCTACATTACACACTCCCACCAGTGCCATCTTTATGCTACTTGCTACTTCCAAGTGAGTGAAACTATGCAAACAAACCCCATATGTGAGTAAAATGTCTCCTCATTGGTCAGAAGTACTATGTTTACACCAGTGCCAACTGCAGGAACATGTTAAAGTGAGGCCCTAATGAAAGTGCTATTGTTAGCCTTAACAGTTAAGGCTAACAATAGCAGTATATGGCTAACATTAGCAACAATAGATTTTCACAGTGTCACATAAAAAAAACTGTCAGCAAGTGCTGACAGTTTATTTTGATGTGACACTGTGAAAATCCCTTTTCTGAATATGTTTTACTGACAAACATTTGTGCTCTCCATCGACCTACGACTTAGGAAAACAGTCACACATGAGGGTCCGATATTTGTTTGTTGTGTGGTGTGTTTTCAACACCAGAGTGGCGGTCCACTTCAGGGGGAAACATGAATGACCAATGGTCAAGGTTTCTTCTTCAAAAACTACTGGAGGGAGTATTTTCCCTAACCAATGTCACCTACGTGCGTGCTCGGTCGGGGGTTTGGTGAGGTTAGAAATTACCCTTGAAGGTCAAACAAGATGTCAAACTTCCCTTTCATTTTCTTTAGGCTGCTCCCATTTGGTGTTGCCACAGTAGATCAATAGTTTCCATCTCACCCTGTCCTCTGCATCTTCCCCTGTCACATTAACCAGCTGCATGTCCTCCCTCAGCACATCCATAAACCTCCTCTTTGGCCTCCCTTTTCTCCTCTCGCCTGGTGGCTCCATCCTCAGCGTCCTTCTCCCTATATACCCTGGGTCCCTCCTCTGCACATGTCCAAACCATCTCAATCTCACCTCTCTGACTTTGTCTCCAAACTGTCCCACCTGAGCTGCCCCTCTGCTATGTTCATTCCTAAACCTATCCATTCTCATTGCTCCCATTGAGAATCATAACATCTTCAGCTGGACTAGGGACAGTTGACCTCAAGTATTTAAACTCATCTAGTTTCACCACCTCTACTCCTTGTAACCGCACTATTCCACTGGGCTCCCTTCCATTCACACACATGTACTCAGTCTTACTCCTACTGACTTTCATTCCCCTTCTCTCCAGGGCATATTTCCACCTTTCTAGGCTCGACTCAACCTGTTCTCTACTCTCACTACAGATCGCAAAGTCATCTGCAAACATCATAGTCCATGGAGACACCTGTCTGAGCTCATCTATCAACCTGTCCTACACCATTACGAACAAGAAACGACTCAATTGCTCCCGGTGTGTAGTGAGTACCTTGTATGGCAGCACCCTCACATCGGGGTGAATGCGAAGCATTATTGTAAAGTCCTTTGAGCATCTGATCCAGATGGAAAAGCGCTATATAAATGCAGTTCATTTACCATTTGCTCAGAGCTGATCATAGGTGTAATCCCACCTCAACCTTCAGTGAGTCTGTCATTCCTACTGCTCATCTCACTGCTGTCCCACTGTCCTTGTACATGTCCTGCACTACCCTCACATGCTTCTCTGCCACTCCAGAGTTCCTCATGCAATGCCACAACTCTTCTCTTGGCACCCTGTCATAAGCTTTCTCTAAATCCACAAATACACAGTGTTACTCCTTGTAGCCTTCTCTAAGCTTCTCCACAACTCAAAGGAAACATTGCATCTGTAGTGCTCTTTCTCGGCATGAAACAGATCTTAACTTGTTTTCTAAGCCTAGCTTCTACAACTCTTTCCCATACCTTCATGTTGTGGCTGATCAGTTTAATGCCTCCATAGTTACTGCAGCTCTGCAAATCACCCTTGTTCTTAAAAATAGGCACCGGCACACTTTTTCTTCACCCCTCAGGCATCCTCTCACTTTCCAAGATTTTATTAAACAATACGATTAGAAACTCCACTGCCATCTTTCTGAGACATTTCCATGTCTCCACTGGAATGTCATCTAGACCAACTGCCTTTCCAATTTTCAATTTCAATTTATTTTCATTTATATAGTGTCAAATCACAACAGAGTTGCCTCAAGGCACTTCACACAAGTAAGGTCTAACCTTACTAACCCCCAGAGCAGCAGTGGTAAGGAAAAACTCCCTCTGAGGAAGAAACCTCAAGCAGACCAGACTCAAAAGGGTGACCCTCTGTTTGGGCCTTGCTACAGACATAAATTACAGAACAATTCACAAAACGTCCTGGTTTACTCTCTGCACATCATCCGGCCTTTTCTCTCTACCATTTTCTTCATTCATCAGCTCCTCAAAATAATATTCACTACTTTTAAGTAAAACAGAAAAGCATCTGACTTGGAGCCTTCAATAACAGGTAATGCTTATTTTTAAGTTTATTCTGCAGTTCAGTGTTTTCTGATTTACTGGCATGTTTTTACTTTATTCTGCTTCATGTTATTTGTTTGTTTTCTAGAGGTCATGTTTTGCACTTCAGGGCCACCATACTTTCTGTAGAATTCTACACATAATCAGTTGAACCGCTTTATAAATCCTTCTTTCACCATCACCTGAGACCGTAGGTATTTTTAAGCCACATTTTTCTTTAAATAGTCAAATGTCTACTCCTCTTGCTCCTCCAGACAGACGAGTGTCCCCAGAAGGTCGTGTGTCTTACTGTGAACGTCCGTGTCGTCCCTCTGGCCCTGCACCGTCCCGTCGGGGAGTATCTGGAGGTGATAGCCACCGTTCATGCAGTACAGCCGCGTGAGCCGCCTGCCGCTCCACGGGGCCGCCTCTCCATCCATCACGGCGCTGCGCCAGGCTCTCCAGCTCTCCCGGGGAGCCCGATTTGCTGTCAATCAGTCAGCGGCGGCAGTCAGGTGTTGCTGCGCGTGGACGTGCACAGAGGCAGCCGCAGTACGCGCGCGCGCGTCGCCGTTTGAGGGCACGTGGGAAGATGCTCGCGGACACGCTATGAGCCGAATGTGAAAAATAACTATTTATATGAAGTAAAACAACTTCAATGAGCTGATACTGTTCTAAATAAAGAATTGTGAAAATATTGATGTATTGCAGTTTTATTTTTGGTGCCATGAAGTCATAAACATGGAGAATTTAGCCTGATTTTACCTGCCTCTGATAAACACAGAAACGTGAAGCTCACATAAAAGTGTACTTTGACGAGTTATCTGGCAACTAGTGGAATCATGCATAATCCCAATAATTGTGTATGCAGGAGAGTCAGTGGTAACAACAAAAAAGGAGGGGAAAATGAGGAACCAAATCTTGGACAATATATTAAAACGGCTCCTAATACTACCAACAACAACACCGAGAGAAATCATGTATGCAGAAACAGGGCTCTGGGATATAGACAATATAATACAAAAAAAAAAAAAACAAGGTCAACTTCCAAAAAAGTATAAATACAGTAGGATCAGACCTAATGAAAAGAATAATCAACAACAATAGTAAACCATGGAAAAGGGAAGTCAACAGGATTAAGGAAAAACTGCAGATAACGGATCAAACAAGCAAAGGAGATATAAAAAGGAAAATAGGCAAACAGCTAAAGAAGAATATCAAAGAACAAGGAGAGATCAAATCAAAGGTAAAACATTACATTGAAAATGTAAAAACGTTGGAAGTAGGAAAAAGGAAACCCTACCTGGACAAACTAAACAGGATGGAAGCACATAGCATCATGATGGCAAGAACAAGAATGCTGGCAGTAAAATGCAACTATAGGAATAAATATGCCAGTGTATCCTGTAGCTTCTGCAATGCTGAGGAGGAAACCCAAAAACATATACTAGAGGAATGCCAGCAAGTCAATAGGCAAGAATGCCCGAAAGTAACAACGGAGGATATCTTTGAAGAAGATACAATCAAATTAAGAGAAACTGCAAAAGCTCTTACATGGATCGAGGAAAAGCTAAAACACTAATGTGCTGCCTGCTCCCCCCTCGGAATGGTAGGGGAGTCCCCAGCAAACCTGGGAACGCACACACGAGAAGAAGAAGACCTCTTCAACTCAAGTCCTCCTGCAACTTTTAGATGTGTCTCTGTTTCAGCACACCTGAGTCAATTAATGAGGTTACTGGCAGCATTCTGGAGAACCTGACTGCAAACCGAGGAGGTAATTCAGCCATTTGATTCAGGTGTGTTGGACTAGGGACACATCTAACAGTTGCAGCGGAGGCGATGGTCTAGTGGGTTAAAGCGTTGGGCTTCAGACCAGAGGATCCTCAGTTCAAACCCCAGCCTGACCAGAAAAGCACTAAGGGCACTTGGGCAAGGTCCTTAATCCCCAAGTTGCTCCTGATGTGTAGTGAGCACCACCTGACATCGGTGTGAATGTGAGGCATAATTGTGTCCATTTACAGGACACCGGCCCTTCGGGGGCCTCCATTGAAATAAATGTGGAAAAACTTTTTTTTTTTTTTTAAACAGTGAACTCAGTGTTTGTTTTTGTGTACTTTGCCAGTGAATATGTCAAAATGGTTAAATGCATGTTTTGCAAGGATGCAGTAACATGACTAGTGTTACTTATGAGGTGGACAGATTTTCCAAAGACAATATTTTGAGGAGGAAAGCAAGTTTTTTTTTTTTTTTTTTTTTTTTTTTTTGAGTCCCTCTGGGATGGAGTGCAAAGTGAAGCCCAGCACAGTGTGAGAATGGTCAGGAGAACTCTTTAACAAATCATGTTTCCTCTCCTGAAAGCGTGGAACCGGCCATGTTTGTGGTTTGCACTGCCGTGTCGCACCATGCTAAGCTAAACTGCTACGTGCGGGATACAGGTGAGTCTCGCTGACGACCACGCTTCTGTGATCACGGAGTTGGATAGACGTGACTCCCGGTAACAAGAGAGCCGCGACGTGGACCCACTTCCAGCCCTAAAGTGAATTAAACCAATGGCTAAACTAAGCTACCGGGAGTCCGAGTAAGTCTGAGGAAGGCTGGCAGAGGGACAGTGTTTTTCTGTGGACAAAAGACACGCGCCACACAGTGGAACAATAATTCTACATGACTGTGTGAACACAGTTGGAGTGAAATCAGACTTCACGGTATGCAATCATAATTATTCAGTCTTACTGAGACGTATGCCATGTTTGTGTTTTTTTCTGAATACACAGCGGGTTACAAAGAGGTACGCCATGTTTGTGTTTTTTTTTTTTTTTTTTTCTTTCTTTCAGAATACGCCGTGGATTACAAAGAGGCAGAGATGGCCATATGTTAATCACAAAATACTTAATATTTGATTTTAAATCCAAATTAAATCCATATTATATTTGCAGTAAGTCATAAAGTGGACACAGGTGGAGTGACCTTGAGACAGCGCCTGAGGTGTTATGGCTAAAAATAGCTCTGAATCTGTGCATTTGTCAGATGCTGCATAGCTTCTTCTTCTTTCGGCTGTTCCTGTTAGGGGGCGCCACAGCAGATCAGTTGTTTCCATCTCACCCTACCCTCTGTTGCTTCCTCTGTCACACAAACCACCTGTATCTTCTCTCAGCACATCCATAAACCTCCTCTTTGGCCTTCCTCTTCTCCTGCTTGGTGGCTCCATCCTCAGCATCCTTCTCCCTATATACCCAGGCTGGGTACCTCCTCTGCACACATCCAAACCATCTCAATCTCGCCTCTCTTTGTCTCCAAACCGTCCCACCTGAGCTGTCCCTCTGATATGTTCATTCCTAATCCTTTTTATCCTCATCACTCCCAAAGAGCTGTATGGCTAATTTTATCAGCTACATCAGGACTTGCACTCGCAACAGTTGGAAATAATGATTCACAATCTAGTATATCATTTTTAAAAGATAGTGTTGATTGGAGTGAGGTATGTCCTTGAAGACATAAATCATTCAATATTTTAGTAGTTTAAAAGTTGAATCAAAATCAAATATGTAACATACAAAACTACACAGTAAAACTCACATATAATGGATTCAGGTGGACAAGTGAATTTTGTCTGTTATAATTGAAATAGTTTTCTCTGGGCCCCTCCCCAATCGGACCGGGAGTGACATGTTTAGCCGCATGTTCTCCTTGAATTGCTGGCTGTCTGAGTGGTGTCCAAAAAATGAGGTGGGCTTCATAGATAATTGGCAAAGCTTCTGGGGAAAACCTGGTCTTGTTAGGAGAGACGGCATCCATCCCACTTTGGATGGAGCAGCTCTCATTTCTAGAAATCTGGCCAATTTTCTTAAATCCTCCAAACCGTGACTATCCAGGGTTGGGACCAGGAAGCAGAGTTGTAGTCTTACACACCTCTCTGCAGCTTCTCTCCCCCTGCCATCCCCTCATTACCCCATCCCCGTAGAGACGGTGCCTGCTCCCAGACTACCAATAACCAGCAAAAATCTACTTAAGCATAAAAATTCAAAAAGAAAAAATAATATAGCACCTTCAACTGCACCACAGACTAAAACAGTTAAATGTGGTCTATTAAACATTAGGTCTCTCTCTTCTAAGTCCCTGTTGGTAAATGATATAATAATTGATCAACATATTGATTTATTCTGCCTAACAGAAACCTGGTTACAGCAGGATGAATATGTTAGTTTAAATGAGTCAACACCCCTGAGTCACACTAACTGTCAGAATGCTCGTAGCACGGGCCGGGGCGGAGGATTAGCAGCAATCTTCCATTCCAGCTTATTAATTAATCAAAAACCCAGACAGAGCTTTAATTCATTTGAAAGCTTGTCTCTTAGTCTTGTCCATCCAAATTGGAAGTCCCAAAAACCAGTTTTATTTGTTATTATCTATCGTCCACCTGGTCGTTACTGTGAGTTTCTCTGTGAATTTTCAGACCTTTTGTCTGACTTAGTGCTTAGCTCAGATAAGATAATTATAGTGGGCGATTTTAACATCCACACATGCTGAGAATGACAGCCTCAACACTGCATTTAATCTATTATTAGACTCTATTGGCTTTGCTCAAAAAGTAAATGAGTCCACCCACCACTTTAATCATATCTTAGATCTTGTTCTGACTTATGGTATGGAAATAGAAGACTTAACAGTATTCCCTGAAAACTCCCTTCTGTCTGATCATTTCTTAATAACATTTACATTTACTCTGATGGGCTACCCAGCAGTGGGGAATAAGTTTCATTACACTAGAAGTCTTTCAGAAAGCGCTGTAACTAGGTTTAAGGATATGATTCCTTCTTTATGTTCTCTAATGCCATATACCAACACAGTGCAGAGTAGCTACCTAAACTCTGTAAGGGAGATAGAGTATCTCGTCAATAGTTTTACATCCTCATTGAAGACAACTTTGGATGCTGTAGCTCCTCTGAAAAAGAGAGCTTTAAATCAGAAGTGTCTGACTCCGTGGTATAACTCACAAACTCGTAGCTTAAAGCAGATAACCCGTAAGTTGGAGAGGAAATGGCGTCTCACTAATTTAGAAGATCTTCACTTAGCCTGGAAAAAGAGTCTGTTGCTCTATAAAAAAAGCCCTCCGTAAAGCTAGGACATCTTTCTACTCATCACTAATTGAAGAAAATAAGAACAACCCCAGGTTTCTTTTCAGCACTGTAGCCAGGCTGACAAAGAGTCAGAGCTCTATTGAGCTGAGTATTCCATTAACTTTAACTAGTAATGACTTCATGACTTTCTTTGCTAACAAAATTTTAACTATTAGAGAAAAAATTACTCATAACCATCCCAAAGACGTATCCTTATCTTTGGCTGCTTTCAGTGATGCCGGTATTTGGTTAGACTCTTTCTCTCCGATTGTTCTGTCTGAGTTATTTTCATTAGTTACTTCATCCAAACCATCAACATGTTTATTAGACCCCATTCCTACCAGGCTGCTCAAGGAAGCCCTACCATTATTTAATGCTTCGATCTTAAATATGATCAATCTATCTTTGTTAGTTGGCTATGTACCACAGGCTTTTAAGGTGGCAGTAATTAAACCATTACTTAAAAAGCCATCACTTGACCCAGCTATCTTAGCTAATTATAGGCCAATCTCCAACCTTCCTTTTCTCTCAAAAATTCTTGAAAGGGTAGTTGTAAAACAGCTAACTGATCATCTGCAGAGGAATGGTCTATTTGAAGAGTTTCAGTCAGGTTTTAGAATTCATCATAGTACAGAAACAGCATTAGTGAAGGTTACAAATGATCTTCTTATGGCCTCGGACAGTGGACTCATCTCTGTGCTTGTTCTGTTAGACCTCAGTGCTGCTTTTGATACTGTTGACCATAAAATTTTATTACAGAGATTAGAGCATGCCATAGGTATTAAAGGCACTGCGCTGCGGTGGTTTGAATCATATTTGTCTAATAGATTACAATTTGTTCATGTAAATGGGGAATCTTCTTCACAGACTAAAGTTAATTATGGAGTTCCACAAGGTTCTGTGCTAGGACCAATTTTATTCACTTTATACATGCTTCCCTTAGGCAGTATTATTAGACGGTATTGCTTAAATTTTCATTGTTACGCAGATGATACCCAGCTTTATCTATCCATGAAGCCAGAGGACACACACCAATTAGCTAAACTGCAGGATTGTCTTACAGACATAAAGACATGGATGACCTCTAATTTCCTGCTTTTAAACTCAGATAAAACTGAAGTTGTTGTACTTGGCCCCACAAATCTTAGAAACATGGTGTCTAACCAGATCCTTACTCTGGATGGCATTACCCTGACCTCTAGTAATACTGTGAGAAATCTTGGAGTCATTTTTGATCAGGATATGTCATTCAAAGCACATATTAAACAAATATGTAGGACTGCTTTTTTGCATTTACGCAATATCTCTAAAATCAGAAAGGTCTTGTCTCAGAGTGATGCTGAAAAACTAATTCATGCATTTATTTCCTCTAGGCTGGACTATTGTAATTCATTATTATCAGGTTGTCCTAAAAGTTCCCTAAAAAGCCTTCAGTTAATTCAAAATGCTGCAACTAGAGTACTGACGGGGACTAGAAGGAGAGAGCATATCTCACCCATATTGGCCTCTCTTCATTGGCTTCCTGTTAATTCTAGAATAGAATTTAAAATTCTTCTTCTTACTTATAAGGTTTTGAATAATCAGGTCCCATCTTATCTTAGGGACCTCGTAGTACCATATCACCCCAATAGAGCACTTCGCTCTCAGACTGCAGGCTTACTTGTAGTTCCTAGGGTTTGTAAGAGTAGAATGGGAGGCAGAGCCTTCAGCTTTCAGGCTCCTCTCCTGTGGAACCAGCTCCCAATTCAGATCAGGGAGACAGACACCCTCTCTACTTTTAAGATTAGGCTTAAAACTTTCCTTTTTGCTAAAGCTTATAGTTAGGGCTGGATCAGGTGACCCTGAACCATCCCTTAGTTATGCTGCTATAGACGTAGACTGCTGGGGGGTTCCCATGATGCACTGTTTCTTTCTCTTTTTGCTCTGTATGCACCACTCTGCATTTAATCATTAGTGATCGATCTCTGCTCCCCTCCACAGCATGTCTTTTTCCTGGTTCTCTCCCTCAGCCCCAACCAGTCCCAGCAGAAGACTGCCCCTCCCTGAGCCTGGTTCTGCTGGAGGTTTCTTCCTGTTAAAAGGGAGTTTTTCCTTCCCACTGTAGCCAAGTGCTTGCTCACAGGGGGTCGTTTTGACCGTTGGGGTTTTACATAATTAATGTATGGCCTTGCCTTACAATATAAAGCGCCTTGTTTGTTGTGATTTGGCGCTATATAAAAAAATTGATTGATTGATTGATTGAAATCTGCCATATGCATAAAATGGAAAAAATCCGCTATATGTACACTCAACAAAAATATAAACGCAACACTTTTGGTTTTGCTCCCATTTTGTATGAGATGAACTCAAAGATCTAAAACTTTTTCCACATACACAATATCACCATTTCCCTCAAATATTGTTCACAAACCAGTCTAAATCTGTGATAGTGAGCACTTCTTTGCTGAGATAATCCATCCCACCTCACAGGTGTGCCATATCAAGATGCTGATTAGACACCATGATTAGTGCACAGGTGTGCCTTAGACTGTCCACAATAAAAGGCCACTCTGAAAGGTGCAGTTTTGTTTTATTGGGGGGGGGGATACCAGTCAGTACCTGGTGTGACCACCATTTGCCTCATGCAGTGCAACACATCTCCTTCGCATAGAGTTGATCAGGTTGTCAATTGTGGCCTGTGGAATGTTGGTCCACTCCTCTTCAATGGGTGTGCAAAGTTGCTGGATATTGGCAGGAACTGGTACACGCTGTCGTATACGCCGGTCCAGAGCATCCCAAACATGCTCAATGGGTGACATGTCCGGTGAGTATGCCGGCCATGCAAGAACTGGGACATTTTCAGCTTCCAAGAATTGTGTACAGATCTTTGCAACATGGGGCCGTGCATTATCCTGCTGCAACATGAGGTGATGTTCTTGGATGTATGGCACAACAATGGGCCTCAGGATCTCGTCACGGTATCTCTGTGCATTCAAAATGCCATCAATAAAATGCACCTGTGTTCTTCATCCATAACAGACGCCTGCCCATACCATAACCCCACCACCACCATGGGCCACTCGATCCACAACACTGACATCAGAAAACCGCTCACCCACACGACGCCGTCAGCCATCTGCCCTGGACAGTGTGAACCGGGATTCATCCGTGAAGAGAACACCTCTCCAACGTGCCAAACGCCAGCAAATGTGAGCATTTGTCCACTCAAGTCGGTTACAAAGACGAACTGGAGTCAGGTCGAGACCCCGATGAGGACGACGAGCATGCAGATGAGCTTCCCTGAGACGGTTTCTGACAGTTTGTGCAGAAATTCTTTGGTTATGCAAACCGATTGTTTCAGCAGCTGTCCGAGTGGCTGGTCTCAGACGATCTTGGAGGTGAACATGCTGGATGTGGAGGTCCTGGGCTGGTGTGGTTACACGTGGTCTGCGGTTGTGAGGCTGGTTGGATGTACTGCCAAATTCTCTGAAACGCCTTTGGAGACGGCTTATGGTAGCAAAATGAACATTCAATACACGAGCAACACCTCTGGTTGACATTCCTGCTGTCAGCATGCCAATTGCACGCTCCCTCAAATCTTGCAACATCTGTGGCATTGTGCTGTGTGATAAAACTGCACCTTTCAGAGTGGCCTTTTATTGTGGGCAGTCTAAGGCACACCTGTGCACTAATCATGGTGTCTAATCAGCATCTTGATATGGCACACCTGTGAGGTGGGATGGATTATCTCAGCAAAGAAGTGCTCACTATCACAGATTTAGACTGGTTTGTGAACAATATTTGAGGGAAATGGTGATATTGTGTATGTGGAAAAAGTTTTATATCTTTGAGTTCATCTCATACAGAATGGGAGCAAAACCAAAAGTGTTGCATTTATATTTTTGTTGAGTGTATGTAATGGATTAGTTACAGTTGGCGCTGAACGATCTACAGGGAATCCGCAGCACCATTGACATATTTCCTTGATTTAACGCCTGACCTTGACTAGGGGCCTGCCTCATTTCAAAAATTCATCTGAAATAATAAATGTTTGTTTATTGTACATGTTCATTGTATGATTGTCAGAAAATAATTAGAGATTAGCTTCAGACAATCCTTTTTCACCAAGAACTGTTTTCTGCAGATATAATATGGTACAAATGTAATTTAGGTTTGATTTTGCTTGTTTTAAACAGGAATTTTTGATTCTTTGAGATCTTATTGACATTTTTTTCAGTCAGGGTAATTTCTGCTTTCGTTCCCTCCCTCAGAGGATCTGTTAGAGATTTTGGGATTTGACAAGTCTTACCCTGGATGCCCTTCCTGAAGCCATCCCAGTTGTACCTGTAGAAATGCGTGGATCCTGGCGTTCCGAAGCAGTCTCCCATCCAAGTCATCTTAAGATCTGATGGGATCAGGTCACTGAGCAGAATGGCTCAGTCTGTTCTTGGACAAGACACTTAATCTGCATCCTCTCATCTATTTGGCCCCGCCCATCCGGCAGCATCGCAACCACTCTCTCTTGTCCCTGTAAAAGACTCACTGATTGAAAATTAATGGCAGGTGGTTTCTTTGCCTCTTGTTCCTCATGTCAACAAGGGTGATGGGGTGACTGTAAACAATGCCATCAGAGCGCTCTCTGTTGGAAAGCCTATGTAATAACATCATTCCCAACAGCCAGTGTTTTCAATGCATTCTTTATGCACAAAAACGTTTTCATGTTGGCAAAAATAAAGCCGATACTGATATATTCCTGAAAAGCCCCATATGGGCCAATATCATCGGCCAACCGTTATAGCGGTCAGTCTCTACTTAAGCAAAGACGGTACCGACCTGCATCCTTGTGCTGAACCTCAAACTTATACAAGGTGTAATCTACAGTATCAAATTCCAACAAGATCCATGAAGACCTTGTGGTTATCATGTTTACTCCATTTCAGAGATCCTGCCCTCTGGTGACCACAAGTAGAATACAAATGCACTCATGAAATGAAGCGCATGTCTCAGTGAAATGACCTTGTCTCCCAAGTTTCACCTTGACAGTGTTTGTCAAGCTATCATGTAAAAGTCAACCACACAGAAACAGAGGCTGCACCCTTCGGCCACAAACCTCATAAGTGGTGCAACTAAGCCGGGTTCAAAGGCTCCTTGGAATGCAGCCTTTTTTCCCCAAAAAAATGAAAGATGAAACTGGTGTATACTTTTTGGCCCAACAATCCTAAGCATTCTACAATAATTTTTTACCAAAACAAAATGGTTGGTTTAAAATAAAATTCTATCAGGCTCCATATGTAAAACTATAAATACGTAAGTAATTTTATAAGTAAAGCAGAAATAAATATTTAAAAATTAAATAACATGTAGCTGTCAAAGTTGCCAGGCAACAGGGAGTGGGGGCTGGAAAAGCTAATGACCCAACAGCACAATGCTCTGTGGGCTAGACTGCCTCATTTCAGAAGTTTGTTTTGGTCTCCGCTGTCTCTGAAGGACGACTTTGGAAGTTTGCAGCCCCTGAGCTGGGACTTGGATAGAGTCAAGGAATGCCTAGGATTGTTCTGTCTATTATAAAGCAGGCAAAAGTAAGCTCTCAGTCAGTATAGTACCTAACCAGACACTAAAAATGTGTTCTCTCCTAAATACAATAATCGGCTGCACTGAAATCCAGTAACAACTCAAATGGAGACTCTGCATCCATGGCCAGCAACAAATCATCACTTCAGTGAGTGCAGTTTGTGTGGACTTATGTTCTAAACACCAAAATCTTTTATATACTTTCATGATTTCACACCACTGCAGCAAGCAAAGTCAAAACTTTCAGTATGGCCCAATATGTCAAGAGCTGCAGTGAGAATTCAATTTCTTAAATATTTTGGGCATTCACTTTTCAACCACCAGATTCTTCAAACATGCACTGAGATTTCAGAATTGGACTGCAGATTTTAAGTTTCAAAAAGCCAAACCGAGTGCCAGACTGGAAAAAGCCTGTTTATTTGATGAACAAGTGCTTGCTACAAACATGAACAGTGGCTTACAACAAGGTTTCGGTTGAGAATCAAACTCATGTTTATGGCAAACAATTCACTGTGCTGTAGCACACAGAGTTGTACAGGGGAAAAAATACGCTACAGAGGAGAAATAAAAGCTAGTGCAGAAAATTATCTGGAGACAAATACACATTTCTATACAGGGGGATTGTATGTACATATTTAATATTTTTTTGTTTATGCAACAGAAAGCTTTAGAGAATGTACAGCCCAGTGAAACATGATCTGCCCTTAATAATTCTCAAAAGTTAATGAATGCATGTTTTATACAAAATAGATTTCCAAATAAAGGCTGGTAGTGCAATATATTTTTTTTTTTTAGATTCAAGCTGGTTTGATTACTTTCACAAACAGTTTGTGTGAAACAACCGATTCCTATTCACAGTTTATGCATTTAGACCAAAGTCATCATAATGTTGGGATTTTTAAAAAGTACGCGCCTTCTGGGCTTCCCCAGATATCTGTTGAATTTGTAAATGCTTTGGTCACTTTGCATTCAAACATCAAATAGGCTATTTTCTTTTTTTTGTGCAGTCTGGGTGAACTGATGAGGTTCACACCATCTTTCCTGAAAATCTGGCCTGTAGAGGTCATGTGATTCTCCCATATGCAAGTAGCTTATATCTGACGAACAGAAAATCTTTTCAAACGGTGGTGAAAGGAAATCTGTCTGTTTCTATTGCATAATCCATTCTCAAAAACATACCAGAAACTGAGTGCATTTTTGAGGCAAAGTTATTTTATACACATCTGTTTAAATGGAGCAGCAGCAGAGTTTTGAGTGCACTGAATGTGAAAGTAACCCTTATGAAAATGGCTGTCAGAATGATTCTGAGGAACCAGAAAGGGGGGGGTGAAGCTGCATTTTTTTCACACGCTGGAGGACGTGGATGAAGCAGAGAAACCCAAACCTCGACACACACGATCTGTCAAGTTCTCTGACATAAATAGAACAAAAAGCACAAGATTTTGTGAATTCAAACTGAAGGTTTTTGGTTCTTAACGTGTGACTACAGACACGGATAAACACACAGATGATGACCTGAGTGCAGGAGCTCTTCAAACCTTATGCGTTATTTCTTATCTGTGGTTACACTGACAGGCGAGCAATCAAGCGTCACTTTCTCCACATTCAAATACACCACTCAGCACTTTCACATAATGATCCGATTACTTATCACTGATCTTTAACATGGACTCACATCAAATACTTGGAGGAGGCTGGAAGATTTACAGTGGAGATGAAAATTTTCCAGCAATTAGCAGGATGTGGAGTGTACTGCTGTTTATACCAGAGATGGTTACCTTGACATGGCTGTTTGACCGCTGAGCAACTGCATTAAAGGCAACATTAAGCACAATTAAGGCTAGCGTGCGTGGCCATGCATTAGTGGTTAGAATGTGCGGTTGTGTCTGAGCAGTTAGGATATGAGGTCATGCTAACTGCAGTGGACTCAAAATGCATCCCTAATGCTTAGCACCAGCCACGTTTAGTCGTCTTTCACATGGTGATGGTAGAAAATCAGTCGTACTGGTTTTTACAACAGAATTACTGGAGCAGGATACATGGTGACTTTGCAGGGTTTATTAGAGGAAGAATGACTGACTGGTAAGGGCACTGGAGGTGAGAGACCAGAAGATCCTTTTTGTTGAATTCTCCATTACATGGGGGGAGGAGAGATCAAATCAATAAGATGCTCGAGTAATGTCTTGAATTCCCAAGTTGCTGCTCCCAGTGTGCATTTGAGCAACTTCAATCAATCAATCAATCAACTTTTTTCTTGTATAGCGCCAAATCACAACAAACAGTTGCCCCAAGGCGCTCCACATTGCAAGGCAAGGCCATACAATAATTATGAAACACAGTCTACGTCTAAAGCAACATAACCAAGGGATGGTCCAGGGTCACCCGATCCAGCCCTAACTATAAGCCTTAGCGAAAAGGAAAGTTTTAAGCCTAATCTTAAAAGTAGAGAGGGTATCTGTCTCCCTGATCTGAATTGGGAGCTGGTTCCACAGGAGAGGAGCCTGAAAGCTGAAGGCTCTGCCTCCCATTCTACTCTTACAAACCCTAGGAACTACAAGTAAGCCCGCAGTCTGAGAGCGAAGCGCTCTAATGGGGTAATATGGTACTACGAGGTCCCTAAGATAAGATGGGACCTGATTATTCAAAACCTTATAAGTAAGAAGAAGAATTTTAAATTCTATTCTAGCATTAACAGGAAGCCAATGAAGGGAGGCCAACACGGGTGAGATATGCTCTCTCCTGCTAGTCCCCGTCAGTACTCTAGCTGCAGCATTCTGAACCAACTGAAGGCTTTTTAGGGAACTTTTAGGACAACCTGATAATAATGAATTACAATAGTCCAGCCTAGAGGAAATAAATGCATGAATTAGTTTTTCAGCATCACTCTGAGACAAGACCTTTCTGATTTTAGAGATATTGCGTAAATGCAAAAAGGCAGTCCTACATATTTGTTTAATATGCGCTTTGAATGACATATCCTGATCAAAAATAACTCCAAGATTTCTCACAGTATTACCAGAGATCAGGGAAATGCCATCCAGAGTAACGATCTGGTTAGACACCATGCTTCTAAGATTTGTGGGTCCAAGTACAATAACTTCAGTTTTATCTGAGTTTAAAAGCAGGAAATTAGAGGTCATCCATGTCTTTATGTCTGTAAGACAATCCTGCAGTTTAGCTAATTGGTGCGTATCCTCTGGCTTCATGGATAGATAAAGCTGGGTATCATCTGCGTAACAATGAAAATTTAAGCAATACCGTCTAATAATACTGCCCAAGGGAAGCATGTATAAAGTGAATAAAATTGGTCCTAGCACAGAACCTTGTGGAACTCCATAATTAACTTTAGTCTGTGAAGAAGATTCCCCATTTACATGAACAAACTGTAATCTATTAGACAAATATGATTCAAACCACCGCAGCGCAATGCCTTTAATACCTATGACATGCTCTAATCTCTGTAATAAAATTTTATGGTCAACAGTATCAAAAGCAGCACTGAGGTCCAACAGAACAAGCACAGAGATAAGTCCACTGTCCGAAGCCATAAGAAGATCATTTGTAACCTTCACTAATGCTGTTTCTGTACTATGATGAATTCTAAAACCTGACTGAAACTCTTCAAATAGACCATTCCTCTGCAGGTGATCAGTTAGCTGTTTTACAACTACCCTCTCAAGAATCTTTGAGAGAAAAGGAAGGTTGGAGATTGGCCTATAATTAGCTAAGATAGCTGGGTCAAGTGATGGCTTGTTAAGTAATGGTTTAATTACTGCCACCTTAAAGGCCTGTGGTACATAACCAACTAACAAAGATAGATTGATCATATTTAAGATTGAAGCATTAAATAATGGTAGGACTTCCTTGAGCAGCCTGGCAGGAATGGGGTCTAATAAGCATGTTGATGGTTTGGATGAAGTAACTAATGAAAATAACTCAGACAGAACAATCGGAGAGAAAGAGTCTAACCAAATACCGGCATCACTGAAAGCAGCCAAAGATAACGATACATCTTTGGGATGGTTTATGAGTAATTTTTTCTCTAATAGTCAAAATTTTGTTAGCAAAGAAAGTCATGAAGTCATTACTAGTTAAAGTTAATGGAATACTCAGCTCAATAGAGCTCTGACTCTTTGTCAGCCTGGCTACAGTGCTGAAAAGAAACCTGGGGTTGTTCTTATTTTCTTCAATTAGTGATGAGTAGAAAGATGTCCTAGCTTCACGAAGGGCTTTCTTATAGAGCAACAAACTCTTTTTCCAGGCTAAGTGAAGATCTTCTAAATTAGTGAGACGCCATTTCCTCTCCAACTTACGGGTTATCTGCTTTAAGCTACGAGTTTGTGAGTTATACCACGGAGTCAGCACACACACTTGCAGACAGTGTGTGTGCCAATGTGAGGCATCATTATAAAGCAGTTTGAACAACTGCATCACATGGCAAGGATGCTGCAGAAACACAGTCCATTATACTGTATTGTTCTGAAAGTGAAAGGTTTTTGTTTTTCCTGGGAATACACTTGGAAGGGGGTGGGGTTAGCCCTATATTCAGACTTCATACAGTTACATGTCACCATACAGATACCTGTGAATTTAATGTGCCCCACAGGACTGAAGTGACTCGACCTGGCCCTCTTTCTATGGAAGCAGTTGGATGGGGTCGAAATGTAGCTGGTTGGTGTTTTTTTTTTATCACCACACACTTACTGTTAGGTGTTTATTGGTGTCACAGAAGAAACTACATGGTTTGTTCATATATATGATAAATATATTGTTTAATGAAGACACTTAGTGCTTCACAGTGCTTTTCTGCCTGGAAGCAAATGTAATATTAACATGGGGCCTGTGCAAACTGAGGAGTAATGATGTATGTTTTAAGTTAATGGTGGTTAATGGAGCAATCATCAAACAGCTCTCAAGCAGCCATGAAATAATTGTGTGACGGAGTGTAATGTTTGAAGATGGTGTGCACAAAAAGACCATCTACCAAAGGCTAAGGCAGAAAATTTTTCTGTGGTTCTAAAAGTGGGCACTTACAAGAAATTGACAAGTTCATTCCCAGTGACACAAACCATCACTGTGTGCAGAGTTTTTGTCCTCTTACTGAAACCAAAGGAACATTAAATGTCGAGCACCAAACATTACATATGGTTTAGACAGCCTGTATCCTCAGTGCAACAATGTCAGATATAAACAGCGGTACATGCCACATCTAGAAATCTGCTAATTCCTGAAAAACCTTCATTTCTGGATTCACATTTTTTTTTAAACCTGTATCATTTAATTCCTGGCAGAAACAAGGAAGTTGGGATACATGTTATCAATGACAAATGGTCAAACATATTAAATTCCCACATACATAATAACACACATTGACTGTTTTGTTTCTGAGTGTCCCATTTTAAATAAAGCTCAGGTATCAATCGTTAACATTCGTAACTCCATTTAATGGACTGAGTACTAGATAACCATCATATTCTCTATTATTAAATAAATTCATTAAATTTATAAGATTATATATCAATATTTATTTACTCTGATATATATATCAGTAAATATACACACATTGTATTTATTTAGTCATTTTTTCTTTTTAAACACCACCCAGTTATCAGACGAGTGTTTGGCACTGAAACTTTTCCCAGAGAATCAAGAATACGCTTTGCCCATCTCCCGGCAGCGGCACTTCAACTGCACGAGCTGACTGATCTTTAGTGCTTTTGAATGTCGGGGGCTCGAACGCACAAACAAACATTAAGACAGCTGGTGCCTAAAGAAACAGTGGGTTTGGGGAAAACTAGCGGGAGGTTTTACGGTTATGAATCAGTGATCCAAAGCGCAGCACAGACACGAGCTGTCCATCGATTTGTTCATTTTTAACAAACGCAGCAAAGGAACGATGCATAGGCCTGTAAGAATAAATTATCCCAGTAGATGCATAAGTGCATGGATATACGCTTAAAGAAGGACCACCACCAGCAGCATGTTAAGATCTGTCAGTTTTACAAAATAGAAGTTTAAAAGGAAAACAAAAAACAATGGTTTGAGCCTCAAGAGAGGAACAGAAATCAGTTTTCATGATGATTAAATATTAAAATGATCTTACAACAATAAAATACTTTTTTTTTTTGTTTACTGATTGGTAGACGCATGGATCTGTCACATTTCATTTTTACACTACTCGCTCTAAAAAGATGGAAGCGGGCCGTTTACAGGCAGAAAACCAAGGCTCCTCAAGCAGCCCAGACCATCTCTCTTTACATTCGTGTAAAGCCTTTACCGCAGTACAAAGTGCTGGAGCTGCACTCAAGGAGTTAAGTGTGCGGACGTTGACATGAGAAAAAAACAAAAAAAACAAAAACTGACTTTAATAATCTTCCTCAACAATAGGAATCATTTGTATGCCGCGGACGACCGAGCTGCCACTTCTAAAGATAAACGCTGCCACTAAAAAAGGAAACCTGCAACTGCATGTTGTAGAAGAGTACAATCAACATACGACACGGGCTGACCACGATGGAGTAAGAGGAGCCCTGATCATGTGGCTAAGATGACGGAAATTAAAAGGCACATTTTGTTTCCCTTTTTGTCGAACAGGCATGTAAACCTGGAAGAGGTCCGCTTGTGGGAGAAATCATCCTTTGAATGATGTACATGGGCAAAAAATGATTCCTACCATCAAAATGGAGCAATGAAAGAGTGATCTCTAGATGTATTTGGAAAGCGATTAAAAACTTAAAGATTACATCTAAAAGCTTTTTTAAGAGCGTGTTATATTTTAGCTTTATTAGCTTCCCAGGCAACAACAACCTGGATATTTGTAAAAACGTTTACAATCTGAAAAGGTAGAAAATACTATCAGAAGCTGTACATAGATATTTATTTACTCTATTTTTATAATGTGTATATGAGGGTAAGAAACCTGAGACAACATGAATGTTAGGATATATCTCTTTGTGATTATCTTATTCCTTACGAACAGTTTCCTATTTGTTACACACTAAATCTTAGGATAAATCAGAACAAAAACGAAACCTCTGTGCTCGCTGTTGGCTTCCATGCAAACGTCTGCAGTCTCTCTGCTCGCTCCCTTCAGACCCATCAGCCATGACAAAGTAGCATATTTTCTCCCAAAATCATCCTCCACTCCTCGTTGGGAACGAGGTCTCCTTCAGGGTGGCTCTCGGGGGTGGGGTGGATGGTGAAGTGATGGGGTGGGATTTTAAGGCATTGCGTCTGCTCAGGGGCACAGTTATCTCTGGTGGAACAGGAGTGCTTTGACACTCCCGGCTTTGACTTTTGGTAACTGGTTGCTGATGATCTCCACGAGCATCTCAGGAAACTCCACGCTCAACGATTTATTCACAAAGGTGTAGAAGCAGAAACTGAGCAGCCCACGGACCATCTGAAGACACAACGAGGGCACACAGTCAAACATTCACAGGACTTTCCCATAAATACTTGTATATTGTAGCATTTGAAAGCTTTTGCATTGGGCCGCAACATGTACCAGGTACTCAACACATGTACCGACATTCAAGTTACACTGGATTACTGAATCAATGCATTTATTTTTAATGTAAAATTCAAAGTAACTAGCAAAAGGAATCTGACACATCCCAGAAAGATGAGCACTGAGGATTCCTGGTGTAAGCTGCAGACTGCAGAGAATGAATGTCTGTACCTCATGCATGGAGTCCAGCAGCTTGGTGAGTTGGTAGAACCTCTGCCAGTTCTGGCTGGAGTTCTCCTCCCGCTTCACAATGGCCTTGCCCAGCTCCTTGATATACGACATGCGGATTTCATCAAACACCGCCTGGCTCTTCAGGCCATCCTTTGGCACTGCAGGAGAGGAGACAAACTGTTTGCACAGAGAACCGACTGATGCAGAATGTTTTGGCACAGTCTGCAAAAAACCTGCACATCTGAAAGAGCTCTGTAGACTCTGCGGGTCTATTTTAAGAAGAAAAATTTGGCTCTACGTTTCAAAATCAGTGCTGGAAACACGCATATGGCAGCCAGATCGTGTTGCTCGTGTGTGCATTTACATCCCACAGCATTTCAGATGTGTTTGTGGTGAGTCACTGTTCAATCTGTCCACATCATTTGTGTTTGATAATGACTTTTGTTGCACACTCTTCTGTTTTCTGTGACCATTTTACAATGCATGTCGTTGTTTGTTACTGGCTCAGCAGATCCACCAGACAGCACCTCTCTGAAAGCACACGTGTCACATGTTTTATAATCTATCAACAGGTAGATAAGTACATATGGACTCATCATCAACTTTGTCCTTTCAGCGATTGGGTCATTCCATCTCAAGTCACCCAGAGGCTCCCAGGTCACCCCTGAGTTCTGTTATGTCAGTTTGATATGTTATGCTCATTACAAAGTTATGGTGAAATGCCAAATATTAGGTCTGTATCTTGCAAACATTTGAAGTTACAGCCTTTGGAAATTTTTGTGAATTTTTTACTATTGTGAAAACGGTGTTTTCTACCAACTTTGCAT
Source organism: Thalassophryne amazonica (assembly GCF_902500255.1). NCBI lineage: Eukaryota > Metazoa > Chordata > Actinopteri > Batrachoidiformes > Batrachoididae > Thalassophryne > Thalassophryne amazonica. The sequence continues at coordinate 39,220,327 of NC_047113.1, forward strand.
CTTAATAATGAGCTCCCCGTATGACTCACAGCTTTGAAACTGCTCATGCCAAGCTAACCTTTGGTGTAGAGTTGGGAAATATTGGCAGTTTTGGTGTGTCTAGTGTGATCTGCCTTCCACAAAAGCTTCAAAATGGTAGAAAACCCAAAATTTTACATGTCATTTGTATCTTTGAGTAGTTCAAAAATCAAAGAAATATACCAGCTATGGCTATAGAACATTTTGTATGATGGTTTGTGATATAATTGAACATATTTACACATTTAAATACACAAGGTTGTTTTAACAAAATTTACTGTTGTTGAAAAAAATTATCATTTTGAAAAAAGTGTCAAAATATGCCAATTTTCATCACCCCAGGTGCCAATGTGAGTTGACTATCATATTCAGTAAAAGGTGTTAATTATCAAGGATGTGATTCAGTAATAGAGAAATCCGAGGAAAAGAAGGGTTCTAGATGCTCTGAAATACATTTTCCTACATTGTATAGCAATAAATTGAAGAAATTTTCATTAAACTTTCATAAGAAGACTTGAGGAAATTTTGTGAAACACAGAGTATTTCTTAGCAAACTAACATGATGTTGTGACAATCCATTAATTAATATTCATCTCCCCCCATATATCCAACATCCATCTTATAATTATAAGCTATGAAACAACGTCATCACAAGTTGGTTATTCTGAGACATTGTACCAATAATAAAGATACCCAAAACAAAAAAAAATTATTTTCAGTAACAAATAACAAGTCCATCATCTACCATAATAAATCATTAATTTTAAGTAGATGACCAGTATGAACACAAAGAAGTCTGTGCAAAAGCGGTCATCTTTGGATTTTTTTGTATGACTACACACATACCACGAGAGTGTTATTCAGCGCTCATCACTAAGGTTGCTCGTCTTTATCTGCTCTCATGGAGAAATGGATTTCCTAACAGCTGCAGTCCACAGTAAGCAGGTGGACATGGCAGTTCAGCCGTTGTCCGGTAAGAGTCTGACCTGTGCTGAGCAGCAGAAGGACCTTCATGCACAAATACTCCTCATGGGAAACTTGCAGTCTGACAAACTCGCTGGAAATCTTCAGCATTTGCTCACACTGCTCGGCCATGTAGGGCAGCTTCATCCGGTCCCTGATGGAATCAGCCAGACAGAAAACTGTTAAACATCGTGTCTGTTTAGGTCATGCCTGATTTATAGGGCTGTTTGTGCGATCTCATCTGGGGATGCAATGATCCACATTTTTCATTTCCAAACACAGATCACAAATTCCCTCATCAATGGCAATTAGACATCACAGTAATTAAAATAAATTTGAAAGTTATATCCTTCACTGAGTGGGAACTGAGTCGGATAATTACCATACATTAAAAACAAGTATACTGCTGCAACTATAGATAACTTCGAAAAAAAAAAAAAAGGTGACATCCTACACAATCTGTGAGAGAAACGTGCAATATATATATTTTAATGGAATGAATGAGCTCATTTCTAACAACGGAAAGAATAGATAAGTTTAATAAAATAACCTTGAAGTCACCTGAAACATTTAGGATCCTAGGAAATAAGATGTGAGATGATCATAGACTGTATATTATATATATTGGATAAACCCCTCAGTGATGTCACTCTCAGGTTTTTTCAAAGAGAGGCTTTGAAGCATGAATAAGACGGCTCCAAATGTTGCCATCTTGGCAGGGCGTAACAGCTACCAAACAAGCAAAGTAAAGGTAACTTTGGTTTGGGTATTTGACTGACACATGGACTGGCTGGTGAATGGGTGGCGGGAATTAAAAAGTGCACCATCAGTGGCTTTAATGTCACCAAGCTATCTGCTAATTAGTGCTAACATCAATAGTATGAAATTTTCACTCAGTGGAAATACTGGAGCACAGACTTATTTGATGGCCCCTTAGTACAATTAATCACATAGCATTCCATATTATGACCTCCGATGTGCACTGGGCAGAATTGAGGCCAAGTGTGAAGAGACTAGAAAGAGTATCAGCACCTCCAAATCTGAGGCCGTTGTCTTCAGTCAGAAAAGGGTTGATTGTCCCCTCTGGGCCAGGGGAGAGTTATTGCTTCAAATGGAGGAGTTCACGTTTCATGGGGTCTTGTTCACTAGTGGGGGTAAGTTGGAGCACGAGATCGACAGATGAATTGGGGCGGCATCTGAGGTCCTGCAGACACTGTACTGGACCGCTGTGGTGAAGAAATCAGTTGATTTTTTGGTAATAACTGAAAGAAGAAGGGTGAATGGTACAAAAACCCAAGAGAGACTTGCAGAGCCACTGTTTCTTCACATCGAAAGGAGTCCACTGAGGTGGTTTGGGCATCTGGTGAGGATGTCCCCTGGTCATCTCGGTAGTGAGGTATGTCCAACTGGGAGGAGGTCCTGGGCACGCTGGAGAGATTATATTTTCTCTGCTGGCTTGGGAACATCTCAGGATTTCCCCAGGAAGAGGTAGAGGACTTGGCCGAGGATAAGCTGCATGGTCTTCTGCCACTGTCCCTGACACACCAGCTGAGTTGAGTCCACAGCAGTGAGCAGGCACTGCTAGCGTGGCCCTGACTCTGGCACACAGCTGTCAAAACAACCACATCCCTAATTGTGATTTCATGGCTTATCCTCCTGACTACCAGGAAGGTATTCAGGAGGTTAAAGTAACTTAAACTGTTGAGGTTTTTTTTTTATATAAAAATTGTACTCAATGGGGAAACTAGCTACAGAGACCAAAACTGTTTTTCCCCCTGGGCTGTAAAAAAAAGAAAGAAAGAAAAACACACACAGCAATACTGACAAGGTTCTGATGAACAAAAACAAATATAAATGCAGAGACCAAAGTAGCAGCACAAAAACTTACATCTAAATGCAAAATAAAAAAAAAAAAAAAAAATTTAATATTCAATGGTTATTAGTTAGTTGACAGACTGGCAGTACATACTCATTAATGACGAGATCTGGTGCAAAGCAGAGCATGCTGCCGTTGCACTGTTGGTAAGACCTCCAGCCAAGGCCGAAGGACATGAGGAAAAGCCAAGAGCACTGCAGTAGAGTCATCTGATCATCCAAGTGCAGGTTCCTGAAACCTGATTGGAGGGGAGTAGATGGCCACAAATTAAACTGTAATCCAGTAACACAAACAGTAAACAAACAGTATTACACAACTAAGATTAGTAGGAAAACAAAAACATTAATAATTTCAGGCATGCACCAAATTAGTTAATCCTGCTTAAAGCTAAAATTCCATTTTAATTTTTCAATTGTACTTGGTTCTCATTTCACATTTTTCTTGGAAAATATAACAGGATGCTCTCTGTTAAATGGCATAACTGTAGACAAAATGACTGCACACAGTGGTTACATTTTAGTTTTGGCATGCAGTCATACAGTGATCCACAAAACAAACTGGGACAGCATCAAATTTCATAAGCTGGACTGGAACTCAGAACATACTTTGATTTGACAACAAGACTACAAGGCTTTTTTTTGATAGTAGTTTAAGCCACCGAGACAAGAAAAGTTGGAATGTCAACATGATCTGACCAACAGTTCATTTAAAAACTGCAGCTCAACCTAAAGGTGCCACGTTCTTGAAGTGAAAACTGCTTTGATTATATACAGTAAAGTGTATCCAACTGCAAGAGTCACATTTTCAGCCCTGGTCCCAACCTGGCAGAGCCTTGGCCCACTTGACAGCAGAGATGACCTGTCTGCCTCCCAGTTTGTTGAGGGTGGTCATGAGGCGGGTGGAGGTGTCAGGCAGGGTGCTGTCATATCCAGCGTAGATGGTTTCTGGTTCGATGGCCTTCAGCAGGGACAGCATTGTGGGCACAAGCTGAGGCATGCACTTAGGCACGAGGGAGCAAGTCTTCACTGGAAGAGGAGGCATCACCTCTGGTGGGTTTCTCTGCTGGATACCCTTTAAGCGGTCCATCTTCTTGGTTTTGCGTGCTTCACAACAACAAACAGGGAAGAACAAGAATGACACACAAAGAAACGAGAGAGAGCACACACAAGCTCACTAAATGTGTACGATGCTGCGTATGTTGTGAATTATAGACCTTCCAGGTTCATGCCGGCCATCAAGCATTTGCGGAACCGGCAGGCTGGACAGTTCTTCCTCCTGATTTTGTCAATGATACAGTCATTCCTCCCGGCACACAAATAGTTATGCTGACCTGAGCAGGACATAAGAGCAAGATACACCTGTTTTACACCTTCACTGTTTAGACTACTGAGTTGTTAGTGTTATAAAAAAAAGCAGCAAACATGACAACAGGCCCATTTCAGGGAATGCAATGAATAAAAAATAAATAAATAAATATAATGCAATGTTGAAATACCCTCGGCCGTATGAGCATGTACCTTTTAACCCTCTGGGGTCGACGCCGTCGTATACGACAGTAAGACCAAGCTTTACCAAATTACAAATAACTTTTGAATGATATGAGATAGAAACTTACTTTTTTTTTTTTGCTGAAAAGTTAACTCCGCGGACTTTCGAGCCAGCCATCGGCCATCTTTGTACTCCTCATAGAAGCTGTGTGATGACGTGAGCAATGTGAGTGTCCAATCAGAATTGGTTCACCGTCACATGGTTTTCCAAAATCCAATCGTAGGGCAGATTTACCTCACGTGAAAAGCCAAAGATCGTTTTCAGGAGTGATATGTTATTAGTTGGCCCATTTGAATAGCCCCCTGGGTGCTCCAATGAGTACATACTATTAGTACATACTCAGTGTGCCCTGCGCCATTACGCACAGCGATCAGTGAAAGCAGGCGCAGACAGAGAGCCTCTGATGACAATCTCACGTGCTCAAACAAAGAGTGTGTAACTATCAGGATTGCTCCACTAGTTTGCATGTGAATGTTACTGGATAACTCTGTTGCTTTCTCTGCGTAAAGCACGGTTTACCATATCAATGGACAACAAAACGCATAGACCATTTTGTATATATTGTTCAAAATGTGCAATTGTGTTTATTGTTTGAACCTTTTTGTTGTTCAGTCTTTCACACAAGACCTCAAATTACCTTTATAAAGTGTCAAAACAGTTGTTTATTATAGTTTGCTGTGTGTTTTGAATAAATGTGTGGAAAATTATTTTTCACTTTATTTTTTCCTTGCCTATTTTTGATTGTAAACCTTTATTACACTTATAAAACACAACAAAAACATATATATTTTGAAAGTACAGGTTGTCCTGAAAAAAAAAAAAAGACACATAAAATGTGATTGTGGGATGCAGGGAGAGCTGTTAACAGCAATAATAAAACATTTATGCCAGGCGAGTGAACTGTCCAAAAAATGCCCTCGGACCCCGGAGGGTTAACGGCGTCTGCTGGAGGGCGTGTGTGCGCACATACATGAGCTTTTGAAAATACCAGAAGTTACCTCTGACTGTGTGATGTGCATGCTGACGCTGTAGAAAAACAGCGTTTTCAGTTTTAGAAGTGTTTATTGCTCGCTAGCTTTTACATAATATATGAGAAATATGAGATTTACACAAACGCAGTGGTTTTGGAGCAGATTCTGCCATGTTGAATTACAAACCAGAGAGAGGCCAGCCAGTAATGTCACGGTACCGCTCTACTCTGGTTGGCTGTCAACAACCCCCAAAAAAAGCAAAATTGCTTCACTCATAGCATAAAAACAGGAAACAGAATGTGACCTTCTGAACTCTTATAATAGGTCAAGGTTAGTCATCTTTGAACTTGTCCAAGGTCTGTGTCCCAAAAATGTCCCCAGTGAATTTGAAGACCCTGGCAGTAATAGGACTGGACTTATTTTGAGCACAGACAGACGGATGCAAAGCCTTAGCAATACCCAAAGACCACATTTTGATGGCCTTGGGTAAAAATTCAGTGCTGCATACCTTCCACTGCTCTCTTGAAAAAGACCTTGCAGCTCCCACAGGTGAGCACGCCGTAATGGCAGCCTGAAGCCTCATCAGAGCACACCAGACAGATCTTATGAGTGGTCTCGCTGCTCTTTCCCTGGGTCGAGCTTGAAACAGTGCGCCCTTCCTGTCGGGAGGTAGAACTAGAACAAGAAGAAGTGAAGGTACGTCAGGCAACGCTCAGGGACATTCCTTCTTGCTTAACTATACAAGCTCATAGTTTCATACATAGATATAAAGAAGACAGCAACCTTGATTCTGCTGAAAGCTCTTGCTTTTAATTTTCTATACCTATTGATTCAAATTGAATGTAATGGTGGTGGGGGTGGAGTAGATCACAGCAGTCACTGGGCGAGAGGCAGGGTACACCCTGGACACCATTTTTTGAGATTTTATGGACCAAGCAACTAATCAATAAAATAACCGATCGATTAATCAATTGTGAAAATAATCGTTAGTTGCAGCCTTACATTTGACAGCTATTAGACAACCATTATATTTATTACACATACGCACTAAATATAATTCCTCAGCTGAGATGCAATGATTAGTCAAATCAGCTAATCAAAATAAATAAATACATAATTTTTTATAAGGCTCCATGGTGGTGCATGCCGTTAGGACGCTTGCCTCCCAACAAGAAGGTCCCCAGTTCAAGGCCACATGTGCCCCATTTTCCTTGCACATCTGGAACTGTGTCAGGAAGGAAATCTGTCATAAAACTTGTGTGGATCTTTACCGGTCCTGTTTGTGGTAAAACTTGGAAAAACACATGTTCTTTGTCAAGGATAACATAACTGATTTTAAACAGTTTTAAAATCTGGTATCAGACATTTTATACTTATTTTCTAAATATTTCTAAACCATACCCAAGCTAGTTAAATCTGTACGTAGATTAATTAAGAGCATTTAGAAATATTGGTTCTGACTACAGGGCTGGCATTGAGGCAATATGGCTAAACCTGAAAGTAATTTGTCGAGGAGTTTGGGGGCCGCCTAGGTCCCCAATGGAGTCCAGGGGCAAAGCCCCAGGCTGGGGGCTGCGATTTTAGGCCTTTTCAAACCTGTTTGGAAAGCTCTCAGGAACACCCAATGTTAAAGATTTTAAACAATCATTACCAAATTTGAGGTCAAGTGGTTTGTGTTTTACAATGCAGTTTTCCAAAGCAAAAATAAAATAACCACAAACAAAAATTGGGCATAGGTTCTCCTAACATCTGCAGGTTTTGTCTACATACGACCACCACTGAACACTGTTGCTGCTGGGCTCATATTTTTGGGGCAATTATTTTATAGTTTATTCAACAGACCAGTCTAAGCAAACATCAGTGTGGAAAGAAAAGCAAGGCAGAAAATGAAAAGGGTTGGGTTCGCATCCACTCCGAGTTTCAAATATGTGAAAAATAACTATTATTTCAATAAACGAATGGTTATTAACTTACAACATGAGCTAAGCATTAGAGGTGCACCGATCAGGATTTTTTAGGCCGATCACCGATCACTGAAATTTTGATCGGCCGATACCGATCAAGGCCGATACCAATCAAGTACATATTTGGATCATGCCCAAAATAAGAATATAGGTCTAATGTATAGGACTATTTTTGCATTAAAACTTAATGATGAAAACATAAAACATGCATTCAAATAAAGACACTAGAATAAACTGCCAACTTTTGTTTTACACTGACTTTGTTCTACCAGCAAGCTTTTCTTTTCCATGTTTCATGTTGCTCAGGTTACAGCCTACAGAACGTTGAGAATGTAAAATACAGCCCTCATTCTATGGGGTTAAAATTGTCTCATTAATATTTGTAAATGCACACAGGGTGATCTACAAATAATCATTGATTTGCAAATGTGCAAATTTCATATTTGTAACTTGTAAATTGGTCTTTGCAAATAATGTTGTATTTGCAAATATAAAACTTAATTTGTAAAAAAAAAAAAAAAAAAAAAAAAAAAAAATACACTTGTAAAACTGGAAATTGTATTTGTGAATTGAGTTTCAGCATTTGTGGATCACCAATTACACGCATTCATCGCTTTCCTCTGTGACGTAATTTTGAGACATTCTTTTCGCGAAATCCACAGATCCACAAACAAATGCCTACGGATTCACAAATACACACTCACGCACACTGGATATCCACTAGATGGCAGTGTGGTTCCATTCATTACACAGCAGTCTATTTAGATCTCTCAGAGCCATTTGACTCATTTTGATTTCTGATATGAGCTGGACGGACATGGACTACATTAGATGATGGCGACTGCTATCCTTGTCCGTCCAGCTCATATCAGAAGTCAAAATGAGTTTACGTCACAGAGGAAAGCAAAAACAAAAATAAACAAAACGGTGTTTCACTTTGAAGTTATTAATTCCGACTGGACTCTATCATTCTAACTTGACTCATCAGAGAGCCGCGCAGTGTTTGGAGCTGTGTGAACAGAACGGAGGACGATTCTCGTTTCTTTCTCGCAACAAGACAGGAGTCCCAGTTAGTAACTTTAATCCGCACAAACGTGACTCACGATTGACATATTCAGGGATGAAAGTGGTGAAAAACAAAAAAAGCTGAAACCCAAAATTACCCCCCAACACCACCCGCACGAAAATGTTTCAATTCTAGAAGCTCTGAAATGCAATCTGGGACTATTCCAGACAATAAACTGGAGTGAGTGCAGCATCCATTTAGGTGATAAAAAACAAAACAAGTTTCCTTATTAAAATTAATTCCAGTAGTATTCTGCTCTTACTAGGATGCAGCAGTTTTCTAGTTTGGCAGATAGTTCTGGAGAAAATCACTGAAGAAATTAACATATTGAAAATATGGTTTGACCGAAACAAACTGTCATTAAACTTAAATAAGACAGGGATGAAATGGAGGTGTAAGAGACACTAGGTGTTCACAGGAAACATTTATTTCTGTATGTATGTATTTATTTATTTATGTATGTTCATTGTTAGTTGCTATTATATATTTTCTGTTGTGTTTCTATTCAGGTTCTTTTTGTCTCTTTCTCTAAAATTGTATATAATAAGCATTAGATTATTAATATATAAACAAAAATAAATTTAAGAAATATTACAATTTGAAAACAAATGCACCTGAACATGATGACAGCTGCAAATGCGTAATGGTAAATTTTAATATTGAAAATGCCATAGACATGCTAACGTGTTAGCATCGCTCCCGTTTTTAGGTTATAAAATATATCTATCAACTGTTTCAGAAGACCATAACAGCTCAGTTTAACATAGAAAAGGTAAATAATACTCAGACGTATGCTCTTTAAGGTTTTAGCGAGGGAAAATTAAGCAAAAGAAAGTATAAACGAAGCATTGCTTCGATCTGCGAACCACTGCTTCGATTGGTTCAAGGTTCAGAGCAAAGCCGCGCTGCAGAAAAGTTGATCAGGATATGTCATTCAATGCGCATATTAAACAAATATGTAGGACTGCTTTTTTCCATTTGCGCAATATCTCTTGTCTCAGAGTGATGCTAAAAAACTAATTCATGCATTTATTTCCTCTAGGCTGGACTATTGTAATTCATTATTATCAGGTTGTCCTAAAAGTTCCCTGAAAAGCCTTCAGTTAATTCAAAATGCTGCAGCTAGAGTACTGACAGGGACTAGAAGGAGAGAGCATATCTCACCCATATTGGCCTCTCTTCATTGGCTTCCTGTTAATTCTAGAATAGAATTTAAAATTCTTCTTCTTACTTATAAGGTTTTGAATAATCAGGTCCCATCTTATCTTAGGGACCTCATAGTACCATATCACCCCAATAGAGCGCTTCGCTCTCAGAGTGCAGGCTTACTTGTAGTTCCTAGGGTTTGTAAGAGTAGAATGGGAGGCAGAGCCTTCAGCTTTCAGGCTCCTCTCCTGTGGAACCAGCTCCCAATTCAGATCAGGGAGACAGACACCCTCTCTACTTTTAAGATTAGGCTTAAAACTTTCCTTTTTGCTAAAGCTTACAGTTAGGGCTGGATCAGGTGACCCTGAACCATCCCTTAGTTATGCTGCTATAGACTTAGACTGCTGGGGGGTTCCAATGATGCACTGAGTGTTTCTTTCTCTTTTTGCTCTGTATGCACCACTCTGCATTTAATCATTAGTGATTGATCTCTGCTCCCCTCCACAGCATGTCTTTTTCCTGGTTCTCTCCCTCAGCCCCAACCAGTCCCAGCAGAAGACTGCTCCTCCCTGAGCCTGGTTCTGCTGGAGGTTTCTTCCGGTTAAAAGGGAGTTTTTCCTTCCCACTGTCGCCAAGTGCTTGCTCACAGGGTCGTTTTGACCGTTGGGGTTTTTCCGTAATTATTGTATGGCCTTGCCTTACAATATAAAGCGCCTTGGGGCAACTGTTTGTTGTGATTTGGCGCTATATAAATAAAATTGATTTCATTTGATCACAGACCGCTGCAGGGTCTGTAATCAATGTAGAGAAATGATCATTTTCCTGACAAACACCCCCCAAGACAACTGTGCACTGTTGTGATCGGTCCTTTTGATCGGCGCATTTTGCCGATCACCGATCAAACCGATCAAGGCGTGATCGGCCGATAATGATTGGTGGTCGATCGATCGGTGCACCTCTTCTAAGCATATTGTTTCCGAAATGCCAAAATTCGTAAGCAATTTGAATTTGAATTTTTGCTTTGTCTAACAGGCGTCTGCAAAATGCTAAGAAAAGATTCTTGTTCTGATAGAGATCGAGCCACATTAAAACACATTCTATGATTGGTTATCACATTGAGCTAGACCAATGAAAAATCATGTCATTAAACAAAGAACCGGTATATTTCCCGGTGCTAAACGTCATTTGCGAATCATCCCCTCAAACTCTGTCATAATTGTGTTTTAAACCAGTCACCATTTGTTTTATTATACATCTGTGTAATTAATAAAATTATCTTCACGGACGATTTGTTCGCTCGCGCACACACGTGAACAAAAAACACTGGCTGCTGCTGCACTTCCTCACTTTCTCCCCTCAAACTCTGTCATAATTGTGTTATAAACCAGTCACCATTTGTTTTATTATACATCTGTGTAATTAATAAAATTACCTTCACAGATGATTCATTCGCGTGCGCAAACAAAAAAAAGAAAAAGAAAAAAAAAAAACAGCTGCTGCTGCATTTCCTCGCTTTCTCCCCCTCAAACTAGGTCATAATTCTGTTAAATATAAGACAATAGAGACATAAGTCCTGCTCACAGGCTGATCGCCAGAGACAGGACATGCCCACGTTAAGTATAAACTCCAGACAGATATCTCCACGTCACTACATACCCACAACGCGTCCTTCCATAGGGATTACATGGCAACCTGTTGCCTCTGCTGCATATATCCGGATCCAAAAGCCAGAAATCCGGCTCAGGCCGGAAAAATACCAGGCCTGTGACTATGCGTTTAGAAACTGGGCATCTTTGGGTCTTGGGCTGTTTGGCAAAAGAAGTAAATTGATGTGGACCCTGACTGATATATTGGTTGGCCTATAATGTTGGCCAATATGAGCCTTTCACAATCATAATATCAGCATTATTTTTGCAGATATGAAAACATCTATTTTACAAACTAAACGGTGCAGAAAAACAGTTCGGGGTGTAGGGGGTCACTACGCTGTGATTTTGATCACCTATGCTGTGATTTGAGGCCCTATACTGTGATTCAACCAGCATAGGGGGGCGTTTTTTTGCAGTCCCTGTTGGTGAAGCGTCATGTGTTTCAGGAAAAAAAGAGCAAAAATTAAAGCGAAATACTCGGCCTGCGAGTCATAACCGCAAGATTAATGAGCAAAAAAGCATGACAAGTAAATGACTTTACCCTGCTGAGTGGAGTTTCTTTTTAGTGACCATTTGTCAGTGAAGCTGGACGAAGCTGAGCTGAATGGACTCGCCCAGCGTCCTGACGAGATGATCTACCCATCGAGAGGATCTCCACCTCACAACTGTGCATGTGCACGCATGCACAGTTCTCTCTACCCCGGAATTTAACACCTACCCCCGTCTAGATCAACTCAACGGAGCAGCTCATCTGGACAAAACAGAGAGAAAGAGAGCAGCCGGTGTGACCATGGCTCACTCAGACACACTCAGTGCGAATTTCTTCACTTTTGGACATATACACACCTAGTTTGAGCAACGGAGCTCCTGCAAATTTTTCCTGAGGTGAGTGAATAATTTAAAAATAAAACATGTTACTGCACTGCTGAAGTTTATCAGTTAGCCTAACATTACCATTTAGCTTTAAGCTGCAGGATGCTGAATCACTCACTCAGTCGAGCTGAGTGACTGTTTCAGGGTTATCCCAGACAATAGAGCGGGGCTTCACTCATTTTCAGTTAATGGTTTTTATTGAAACTGTTTACAAACAATCCCATGATAATTTTTGTTTCCTAAAAAGCAGCTAAGCTACTTAATCATAAATGACTTCACCTCACAGCCTCAGTGGGAAAAACTTCACAGCCTCAGTGAAACAGGAAAGTGTAAAAAACTGATTCAGAACATTTTCATCATCTTTAGGAGCCAGTTTTTATAAGAGTCAGGCAGGTTTCTATTAGAGGATGATTCATGACCCCCTTCAGATTTTTCCCCAAAATTTTTAATGGGTAGATATAAGTTAGAAAGGAACAGAAATCAAATTTTGCATCCTTGATAAGGTCCGTTTGTTTTGTTTTTTTTTAGGGGGTCCTGGAAATTTAGGGATAAAATGAGCCAAAATCACAAAATTTAGGTTTTCAAATGTTCATATTTCTGTGTGCCCTGAGTGAGCCAAATTTATTTCCATTAGTGTTAGTCTATCAAGTATGAAAAAACTTGAAAAGTTTGGCGGCTGACTCAGTGCACAGCCCACTCTCAGTGCTGCAAATCACTATTTATTGTAATTGTGCCCTTAGTCAGCCAAGGTCTTTTATGCATTTAATAATAGATTAGGACCTCTTACTTTGATTTCAATGAAAATTTTGTCGGCAGACTTTGGGCGCACAAGTATAGGGAGCGCTTTTTGTCGCCAAAATGCAAAATTACCACTTTTTCGCAATGTGATTTCTCCATGCGCCCTTAGTCAAAAGTGATGAAATATGGCTTATTGTCACTCAGCATCTCTAGTTTCAGTGGTAAAGAGTTTTGTGGCTGGTTTTGGTATTGACCTTTTTGCACTGTTTTTGTTGGACAACTTCACAAAGAGGCCAAATATGGTAAATTGGCTTGTAAAATGCTTTGAGCTTCTGATGCACATGGAATCGTGCAATATAAATGCAGTCTATTTTCCATTTACTCTTCTGTGTTTTGGCCTGATGCTTTAATTCCTTTGGCTATTCCGTGCCAGGTTCTCCCCTATGCTGTGAAAAACTCCTGGTGAGAACCCTGCCTTTGTCACATTAGCTACAAGAAAGAGGTACAGCAATCAGCTGCCATTTATTTTCAATTAGAGTGGTTGTTTCACAGTGGCAAGAAACAAGTGGCAATTTATTCAAATACTGAACGCTTGTACACAGGGATTGCCAAGAGTGAAGACGTGATGACAGAATGACACAGATTGGTTGGTTGCTCAAACAAAATAATCCCAAAATGGTAGAATACGCTCCCAGACAGCTGTATTTCTGTATAAATGTAATATGTGTAGCACTTATTTTCTAATATTTTGTAAAAGCTAGGGAGAAACAAAGTTATATAGTGGCATCTACATTGCAATTGCAAATTTTTTGCTCCCCAATATCTGTATCTTATAGCTCCCAAAAAGCTCCATAGGGGTCGTGCTCCAAATTGAAGAGAAATCCAAGTTGTGAGAAAATGTGACATACTTTATTACCATGTCAGACAGCTTATCAACGGAAGTATCTTTTTTTTTTTTTTTTTTTTTTAAATCAGAGTTCTAATTTTTCCTCTCAACACAGCCTGAGTTTCTACATCATAAATGAAGAAGTGTCTCATTGTGACCTTTTCTTATAAAGAATCACATCCTAAAGTCATCAGCCATCATAAAACTGCATTTTCTTTTGACTGAACCCAAATATGTCCAGATACAGTAAACTATAGACAGGTGTACTTCATAAAAACAGCCACTAGAGGACGCCTGCGATTGTGGCATCTACATATCAAATGTCCACACCCCCTTGCCAGCCCACTGGTCACAGCAACAACAACGCCCACCCAGAGGATCCTGAAAGGTGCAACAGCTGTGGGTCCACGCATCCAGCTGTCTGCCAGAACAATGAAAACAAACAGCTCTGATTTGAGAAGACCTGATCTGAAATGGCACTCCCCTCCATGCACCAGCACGTTAAGAATATATGTGCATGACAACATAGTCTACTGTTAATCTTACAAGTAGTTATTAGCAGTAAAGCAGACCAGGTTGGTGGGCATAGCTGGATGGGAAAACTTGAGCAAAAACATCAAAATATGAAGTCCACCAGTAGACAGAAAAACAAAACCTGCTCTTATTGTTTCTGAGCTTTCATTTCCTGAGTGTGTGTGTGAGTGCACGCTGACTCATATTCTGCAAGTTACACAGAGGAAGACTCCACGAGTGTGTGTTTACAGACAAGTCGATTCCAAGTGAACTCTGGAGCAGATTAATCTGAGAATTCCAGTGCCGCACTCAGTAATAAGAAAACAAATCATCACGTTTATATACTACAGGGCTGTGAAAACTCCGCGGATCCGCGGGATTCCGCGGATTTCATCATGGGGAGAGGGGGGTGGGGTGTTAGTGATGTACTCTTTAATCATGAACATCACTGAGTTTTTACCGTAAAATGCTTATCGCAAAGCGTTCTCTTTTTTTACGAGGTCGTGTAAGTTTTATAAGTCTGCGGACACTGATCTGTGTGTTACAGATACAAATCAGTTTCCTCGGATCCGCGGAGTTTCGCGGAGGAAAAATGCCACTCAAAGCGTAGCTGTTACGACAGTTGACGTAAAGCAGGACTGGCTGGTTGCTGCGGCGACGCTGTGTGGCTCCTGCAAGACGCTGAAGCTACACTTAGCATGTGGATATCCCATTTTTTTTTAGAGCTTTCAAGTTTTTAAAAGAAGATTTGTGCAGCATGTCTGTGTCACGGACCGACGTCACACAGAGAGAAGATGGTGAGAA
The DNA here is from genome assembly GCF_902500255.1 of Thalassophryne amazonica. Taxonomy (NCBI): domain Eukaryota; kingdom Metazoa; phylum Chordata; class Actinopteri; order Batrachoidiformes; family Batrachoididae; genus Thalassophryne; species Thalassophryne amazonica. The sequence goes on from NC_047113.1 coordinate 39,235,342, forward strand.
AGACGGTTTGAAAAAGTCTTATAAGGACAAGAATCCGCGGAATTGTCGCTGGCTTCATCAACACACCTGAAAGATAAACGGGAAAAGTGAACTGCGTTCTCTCAGTAAACAGGGTAAGAACTTTTCTCTCCCTGGAAAATAAACATTCTGCTGTTCAAACAGGATTTTAGACAAGATTATGTGACTTTTTTTTTTTTACTAATCTAGAATTTCTTTCATTGTAAAAAAGACATTGTGGCTTTGAATGGATTTAGGCTGCATGAATTTACACAAGAATTTAAGTGACTTTTTACTGTAAGCATTGTTAATGATATTTTAGCATGATTTTCCAAATATTCTACAAGCTTTAGCTGTGGTTTTTGAAATGCTGCAACAGTCTTTTCAGTCTTCATAAATTTCATGTAGTTTAATTGTTCTGAGTTAATGCATAATTTGGTTTACAATTAAAAGGAAAATCATTCCAGGTCCTACTTCCATGTCATATTCTGTTACTTCAACATCATCATTGACAGGTCAAATAAAAGGTTGAATATAGGATCATTTAAATATCCACTAATTTTGAGATTTGTTCTTCCAGGAGATGCTGAAAAAAGTATCACTGGATAAAAATTTAATTCTGGGGCCCCACAGGGCCCTAGACCCCGGCTCCTGGGGAGCTGTACCCCCCCCCCCCCCCGACCCCTGCAAATTTTCCTCGGATTTCACAACTTTAATTTCACAGCCCTGATACTACTGACTGCCTGATTACTGGATCACATTCTCCAAAAGTAGGGTTTCAACAATTAGTCAACATTATCAACAAAAACAGCAAATACAAATAAATCAATAAATATTTATGTAATCAAGTAGTGGGAGATAATTTAAAGTTACACAATGCTGCGACAGTGCAGAGCAGGAGTGAGCAACAGTGTGCCATAAAGGGCCAAAATGGTGCATGTTCTTGCAGCTCATCATCTCAACAGGTGGTTTTACTGATGAGCTCCTCCACTCAAATTAAAGTCTTGATCATCTGTGAAAGTTCCTGCTAAGCTGAACGGTAGCAAGGGAAACCTGTGCCATCTTGGCCCTTCATGCCATCTCTGGCATGGAGAAGTTAGAAGCTAACGCAAGGAGAAACAATGCAGATATAAAAGCAAAGCTTGGAAATTTTATTTATTTATTTTCAAAGTTACCAAATAAAATACTGCCAAATGCAATATGTGCAAGGCACAGCATACCACAGGAATACAACTTGCTTACTGCAACAAAAAGAAGACACCCTGGCATGGCAGAGATGCTGGTCTGCAGCAAAAGGTAAGTATGCTTCAGACAGATGAAGCCAGCTGAAGTGACGATGGCTAGTATACATACATATACACACACACTATATATATATTAGGGGTGTCACAATAGATGTATTTGTACTGAACCATACGATACACATGCAACGGTTGGGTTCACAGAACTGCATGTGGAATACACAGTACAACTCTGCACAGTATGATTATAGACACATTCTTATTCATTTCCCTAAGTCACTGACATTTCATCTCATTTCCACAGACTGTGTTGTCACTCTAGTTCTGTGCTCTGTGCAGGAGGCATAGCCAGACCTTAAGTGCAAGAGGTGTGAGCACACCCCTGAGTCTGCTGTCTGTTTCTGGGGTGAAAAGAGGAAACAGTAAACCAGGCAGTTAGCGAGTAAACGGATTATTCCAGTCAGAAACTGGAATAATAAGGTAAATTGACCATTTATGGTCAATTTACCTTATTCCTCCCACCCCCAAAACATGAACCTGAAAATGAAAGTGTACGATATGCCAGATGAGATCAGTGCATATTCAAATTTAGACATAAAACGGCATCAACTTATAAATTAACGTAGTATCAACAAAATGCATCTTGCCTGCTTTGTAATTTATAAGTTTCACACATATCCCTGGGTGTGGCGAACCGCTGTGGAGTACCGCTTTGTTCTTGACATGCAGAGTCTAGATAGACGTTATCAATATCTTATAATCAGCTTACTTTGCCTTATTATAATAGTTTAGACCAGTGGTCTTCAAACTGTGAGGCGCAACCCCCCTGGGAGCGACCGAGTTCTTCAGGGGAGCATGAGGGATGATGAACCAGTTCTTTTCGAAAATCATTGAGAAATGATTCGATCCACCGACATTAATAGCCTTTTTGCTTATCGGTCCTTCAGAGTGGCCATTGTTTTTTTTAGGGTGTTTTATTGGGAAAATGATCATTTATTTATGTTGATTAAAGACCCTGCTGCGGGTCTATAATCAACCACTTCTGTAATGGCTCCACTTTGAAGCATGAAACAACGAAGCAGTGCTCCAACCCACTGCTTCGTTGGCTCATTGCTTTGCTGCTTTTCAGAAGCGACAAGTCCATTTCTTAACCCCTCTCAAAGGCACTTAAAAATGTCAATCATGAGTTACTTTTGTGTGGATTAAGGTTACTAACTGGGACTCTTGTCTTGTTGCAGTCAAGAAACAAGAATTGTCCTAAATTCCATTGGCACAGCTCCAAACACTGCGCCGCTCTCTGCCGAGACATATTAGAGTCTGGTCAGAATGAATAACTTCAAAGCGAATCACCATTTAAATCAAATGACACCTCTTTCCAAACATTGTAACACAGACAACAAACAAACCTTTTTTTTCCTCCCAAAATGAGATGTCCTGCGTTCTTTATGAATTACATTGATGTTGACTTGCAGCACAGCCAGCTGTAAGAGCTCAGCTCAGAGGTATGGCGTTAGATTTGTGCCACTAATATCTGAAAGGAAAAGCTTTTGAGAAAAACTACAGATTTTGTTTATTTTTATTTATATCCAGAGATCGAGGATCCAGTGACCAATTTCATATTTATTTACTTTATGACTCAATAAAATGTTATTGACAAAGAAAACCTATAAAGCCTAGTTTTAGTACACAGAAAATTCACAGGCGGTATTGATAAGGGAATCGATAAGGAATCAGATCGATGAGCAGAATCGATAATGGCAATGATAGATAAAATCTTATCAGTACCCATCGCTTATTATTTATGTTAAAATGTGTTAGTTGTGCCAAAGACATTTAAAAACATACAGAGATGTTTAAAAAAATGTTTAAAATATGACAAATGATAAAAATAGAATAGAAAGTTTTTATAAAAACACATTTAAAATGTTTGAAAAGGGTGTAAAATGTGTGAAAGAACAGAAAGTTCTTTAAAAACATGTTTAAAATGTTTACAAAGGCTGTCAAATGTGCAAATGCATAGACAGCTCCTTAAAACACACAAATACTTTGAAAATGTGTTTAAGATGTACAACCCCAATTCCAATGAAGTTGTGACGTTGTGTAAAATGTCAATAAAAACAGAATACAGTGGTCCCTCGCCATAACGTGGTTCACCTTCGCGGCCTTGCAGTTTCGCGGATTTTTTTAGTCCAATTTTGCATGCTTTTTTTTTTTACAGCGCATTGTGTTCTGCATCCTCATCAAGCACGCCGGTCGCGGCACTGCGAAGGGAGAGTATGCGCATTGTGTTCTGCGTGACTGTTTATAAGAATCTTCTCGCCCAGAAGAAAAAAGAGCGCCAACAACTACCCATAACTGTGTTCTTCACTTGGAAAAAGACACCTGCACTGAGGTATGACTCGGTGGAAAAAGGCGCGGCACCAGGATGAAGAGGCGCGATCAGAGGAACTGTGAAATACTGGTCAGTCACCATTAGTAATTTCTTATGTGTCCAACCTTGTAGGTTGATCGTTAAAATTAAATTCGTTAGTTCTAAAAGCCATCATAATTATTTGTAGGAAAACGTTCTATTTTTATTTCTCAAAAAAATATTTGGGCCTGAAAACAGGTTGGTTTTATTTTTCTACTAAGGTTTGAACTTTGAGAGTGTTTACATACGAGAGAAAAGTGAGAAACTGTTAATACCTGTTTGAGAAAAGTGTATAAAGTGTGTAGTGAGGGGTTTTACAGCCTTAAAACGTCGATAATAATTGTAAAAAATAACGCTGACTACTTCGCGGATTTCGCTTATTGCGGGCTATTTTTAGAACGTAACTCCCGCGATAAACGAGGGACCACTGTACAATGATTTGCAAATCCTCTTCAACATACGAGGTCTGTTAGAAAACTATCCGACCTTTTTATTTTTTGCAAAAACTATTTGGATTTGAATCATATGCGCTTGCATCAGCCAAGCTTGAACCTTCGTGCGCATGTGAGTTTTTTCATGCCTGTCGGTTGCGTCATTCGCCTGTGAGCACGCTTTGAGTGAGCAGTGGCCCTCTCCCCTCGTCGGATTTTCATTGCGAGGAAAATGTCTGAATGATTTGGAGTTTTGCTGAATCAAATTTTTCCAGAAACTGTGAGAGACAGCCAGGTGGAAAACATTCGGAAGATTCAGAAGGCTTTCAGGGACGATTCTATGGGGATCACACAGATTAAGGAGTGTTACAACCGGTTTAAAGACGGCGCACAATGGCGGAGGGCGCGCCGCGCTCGGAGCGGCGACCGACAGGCTGAAACGACCAGATCATTTCCAAAGTGAACGCTTTGTTGATCCGGGACGTGTCTGACTACTACAGAAATGGCAGAAGATGTGGACATAGCACTTTTTCGGCACATTCCACTGTTACAGGAGTTTTTGTCATGGAAAGAGGAGCGGAGGAATTCGCCACGGAGCCGCTAATGGCGCGGGACAAAAGCACCTCCGTGTTGGTCTCACAGGACATGTTGTAACATGCCCAGCTCTTGCACCATTCGGAAGATTCAGACAGCTTTCGGTGGCTTTTCAGTTGTGTGATTATCCAAGAAATTGTGGACGAGCTGGACATGCCACAACATTTCCTGTGAGGCTTCATCACGGCGTTGCGTTTTGTTATCCGCGGGCCCATCCCGACGCGCGAATTCCTCCGCACGTCTTTTCATGACAAAAACAGTGGAATGTGCCAAAAAAGTGCTATGTCCACATCTTCTGCCATTTCTGTAGTAGTCAGATGACGTCCCGGATCAACAAAGCGTTCACTTTGGAAATGATCTGGTCGTTTCAGCCTGTCGATCGCCGCTCGGAGCGCGCCGCACCCTCAGCCATTGTGCACCGTCTTTAAACCGGTTGTAACACTCCTTAATCTGTGTGATCCCCATAGAATCGTCCCTGAAAGCCGTCTGAATCTTCCGAATAGTTTCCACCTGGCTGTCTCTCACGGTTTCTGGAAAAATTTGATGCAGCAAAGCTCCAAATCGTTCAGACATTTTCCTCACAATGAAAATCCGACAAGGGGGGTGGACCACTGCTCACTCAAAGCGTGCTCACAGGCGAATGACGCAACTGACAGGCGTGAAAAAACTCACGCATGCGCACAAAGGTTCAAGCTTGGCTGATGCAAGTGCACATGATTCAAATCCATATAGTTTTTGCAAAAAATAAAAAGCTCGGATAGTTTTCTAACAGACCTCGTATATTCAATTGACACACAAAGAGAAGATATGTAATGTTCAAACTGATAAACTTTATTTTTGTGCAAATATTTGCAACACATTTCGAAAATGTTCTATCCATTATATGTACTGTCTATTGTTTCAGTCCAACATCTTTCACAGTAACATACATTTATTGCTAGTTAGCACGCTAATATCGTTATAAGATCTCTTGTAACTTTCTTCAGAGGTATTAGCTGATTAAAAAGAGCTTTTTTTAGATTTAGAAGTCTTTATTTCTCACTAACATTTATAAAATGAGAAAAAAAATCCCAATCATATTAGATTTATATGGAAATACAGCTGTTTTGGAGGGTATTCTGCCATCTTGGATTATTTTGTTCGAGCGAGCAAGCAACCACCTGACATCACACTGCCTTCACTGAGAATCACACTGCATTAAAATAATGGACTTTTTTTCTCTATTCTTGGCCCACCTAGCTGGTAGCATAGCAACCACTTTCCCCCTTGTCGCTGTAAAACATAAACTATGATTAAAAATGAATGGCAGCTTGTTGCTTTTCTTGTGTCACTTGTAGCTCATTTGACTGTAGGGTTAGAGTCTAATGGCCTCTCATGGCCAACTGGCCAAAGGATTATGTTTTTCCAAAGAAAAACTGCACAATCCATCAAGAAACAAATACTCAATCCTGAGCATACCAGTTAATGGCATTGAGATCCTTTCCCTCCCCTAATCATCTTTTTTTTTTTTTTTTTTTTTTTTTTTTTAAAGAAATTCAACATTTTAAAGCTATAAATTAGTAAGAGCCAGCCAATACAAGTATGTTTAAAAGAATTAAATTTTTTCTTCTTGACTGTTGAAACATGCTTAATACTGTTGTAAGGCTACAAGAGCTGAATATTCACTTAAAAGCAGCTGATTAATTACTGCATTAACTGTCTGATTAGTCAATTAACAATCATGATATCAGTCAACTGTCAAATTAGGCAGGTGCATAAATTTTGGAACCGCAATAGAAAAATGCATCAATATTTAATAGATCCTCCTTTTGCAGAAATAATAGCCTCTAAATGCTTCCTATAGCTTCCAATGAGAGTCTGGATTCTGGTTGAAGGTATTTTGTACCAGTCTTCTTTACAAAACATCTCAGGTTTGTTGATTTTGAGCATGGACAGCCCACTTAAAATCACACCACAATATTCAGGTCTGGGGACTGAGATGGCCATTCCAGAATGTCGTACTTGTTGCTTTGCATGAATGGTTTAGTAGATTCTGAACAGTGTTTAGGGTCACTGTCTTGCTGAAAGATCCGGCCCCGGTGCAACTTCAACTTTGTCACTGATTCATGAACATTGTTTTCAAGAATCTGCTGATATTGACTGGAATCCATGTGACCCTCAACTTTAACAAGATTCCCAGTACCTGCACTGGCCACACACCCACACAGCATGACGGAACACCTCCAAATTTTACTGTAGGTAGCAAGTGTTTTTCTTGGAATGCTGTGTTCTTTTTCAGCCATGCATACCGCTCTGTGTTATGTCCAAACAACTCAGTTAGTTTTAGTTTCATCAGTCCACAGCACCTTATTCCACAATGAAGCTGGCTTGTCTAAATGTGCTTTAGCATACCTCAAGAGACTATTTGTGGTGTGTATGCAGAAAAGGCTTCCACTGCATTACAGCATCATACAGCATCTCCTTGTGCAAAGTGTGCTATATAGCTGAACAATGCACAGAGACACTATCTGCAGCAAGATGACGTTGTAGGTCTTTGGAGCAGGTCTATGGGTCGACTATGACTGTTCTCACCATCCTTCACTTGGGCTTATCTGAGATTTTTCTTGGCCTGCCACTTCGGGCCTTAGGAGAGGTGCAAAGAGGGGAAACATTTACAAATGGCCACCTTAAATACCCTTTCTCATGACTGGATTCACCTGTGTAAGGAGGTCAAGGGTCAATGAGCTTACCAAACCAATTTTGTGTTCCAAAAATTAGTGCTAAATGTATTCAAATCAATAAAATGACAAGGGTGCCCAAATTTATGCACCTGCCTAATTTTGTTGAAATGATTATTGCACACTTTCTGTAAATACTGGAAACTTCATTTCACTTCTCAAATATTAGTGTGTTTGTCTGCTATATGATATATTTAACTTAAATTTCTGATCCAGACAATCAATGATTTATAAAGGAAAATCATGAAAATTATCAGGGGTGCCCAAACAGCTGTATCTTGCCAAAAGGTGAACAAGAGAGACTACCACGAGGTATGGTCACCATGAAGAGGGACTGATGGGCAAGGCCATTCACAATATTCATGCCACATTTGAAGGCCAAAAAAAAAAGCACACATTGTAACCAGCAAAGGGTTTTTTCTGATTTAGTGTTTGACCTTCCTGTAACCTTGACCATGGCTCTTGTGTGCTGAAATGTATCTCTATAGGACTGCTATATGTGAACTTAAGAGTCTGCAAATGATTTGCACTTTTCACACCCTTAAAAAAAAAACCATCTAAATTTTTGCAGATTTCATCATGACATCAGCAAATGATGTCATAACGTTTTATATATTCTGGATTCTCTCATCAAGCCCTTGAATTTGGCATATGACACGACATGTTTTACTCAAATATGAAATTTAACCTAATTGTAGGTCATCTTTGACCTCAAGGCAAAACCTCAAGGTCAAAGTCAATCGCTTATCCCAGGTAATGGCTTATGGGCAAGGTATTGGTGATTTTAGTGTTTGACCTTCCTGTGACCTTGACCCTTTTGTGTGCTGAAAGGTATCTCAATAGGACTGCTACATGTGAACTTGCAAGAGTCTGCAATGTAAACTGTGCTCCGGAGTGACCTAAATGTGAAAAATGCAATGATTACAAAAACAAAACAAAACATACATATAGACACACTGACTAACAAATCTTGCAAAACATTGTTTTGGCAAGATAATAATTATTAATTGCAAACCTACTCCAAAGACACATTTCAGAGTATTTGGGGGATTAAAATATGCTGATAATGTCTTATGCTAAACAGAGCTGCTGTTATAGTGTTACAGTCAAACAGATTAGCCTTCCAAGTCTTCCAAATCAAGTCTACTTCAGGGACTCAAACTCAAAAACAGCTTGCTTTATGTCGTGTACACACACACACACACACACACACACACACACACACACACACACACACACACACACACACACACACACACACACATCCGGCATAGAAGGTGAAGTGAATTTACACTTCAGTGTTTTGTTCCAGCTGGGAATTAGGAGAAGATGTCCAAACCCTCCTGGTTCAACAGCAGCACACCTCCATATTTATTGTACTACAAGAAAACACTGCTCTAACAAAGTACTCGAGAAACCTGTAATATATTCACAGCGTTTCACTATATTCCTGTCATATTGGGTAGGTGGGTCGCCAGGCCAATGAGAACCCCCATCAGGCCAGATAATTATTAGGGCCCAAGTAGGACAAAGTCCTACGAGGACCCTATCGTCTCTTAACGTCATGGTGAAATGTCGACAGGAAGTCGGCCATTTTGATTTTAAGTTTAGATTTTGAGGTTATTTTTGCCATTTTTGGCCATTTCCACTACTTACATTGAATGTACTCGTCCTAGGGATTTCAAGTAATCATCTTCAAATTTGGTCAACATCATCATGACCCCATGCTGATCAAAAGTTATCAAAAGAATTTCTGTAGGTCAAAAGGCTTGGTTGCTAGTGTTCGTCAAATATTGCCGAGCGTTTTCGAGCACGACGTTTCACTTCGAACAGCTGTCACGTCCACATATTGCATCGTAGATCCTTCAAACTGGCTGGACATGATGAGGACTCCGCCCTGAACATCCCCATATATTAACTTCCCACCTCACTCATAGCGCCCCCCGGTGGTAACAGGAAATGTCCTATTTATACTTTAATAGGTTCTGATGTCACATAGTTAACTCCATCAACTTCATTCCACTTCTAAAACATGCAGAACAAGTTGGTGAACACACAGGATAATCACCATGAAGCTACGAGTAATGGCGTGTGGGGGCATGCCGAATATCGGTCCTTCACCATGAAATTACGTTCTTCCTTTTGATGGCTTTAATTTTGTCATATCATGAAAATTGAAACACAGGTCAAGCATGACAACCTCATACAGGTGATAGGGACCTCAGCCATGGGTGGGGCAAAATGCCTCTACAGCACCCCCTTGAAACTTTAAAAAAAAAACCTCCCCATAGGGTTTTTTTTGCAGTAGGGAGATGAAAATTGGTACACGTGTGACTGGCATAGACGTACAAAAACGTCTCTTGCACCATTGGTCTACTCCAAACAGGAAGTCTGCCATTTTGAATTTTCTTGTCATTTTGGCAGGGAGGAGGGTTTCCGGTTTGGTGGGAATCGGTGCAGCAGGGGCGGTATTTCATTCAACTACCATACTGTTGTGACGAAAAGGGAGCTGAGCCAAAAGGCAAAGCTCTCGATCTACTGTCAATCTTCGTTCCTACTCTATGGTCATGACGGTTGGGTCATGACCGAAAGAACTAGATCGCGGGTACAAGCGGCTGAAATGGGTTTCCTCAGGAGGGTGGCTGGTGTCTCCCATAATGACAGGGTGAGAAGTTTCTGCATCCGTGGGGAGCTCGGAGTAGAGTCGCTGCTCCTTTGCGTTGAAAGGAGCCAGCTGAGGTGGTTCAGGCATCTGGTAAGGATGCCTCCTGGGTGTCACCCTAGGGAGGAGTTCCAGGCACGTCCATCTGGGAGGAGACCTCGGGGAAGACCCAGGACTAGATGAAGAGATTATATCTCCACAATGGCCTGAGAATGCATCAAGAGCCCCCAGTCAGAGGTGGTCAATGTGGCATGGGAAAGGAAAGTCTGGGGTCCAAAAAGAAGCAAAACAATGTGTTTTGGTGGACTCAGAGGCACAACAATCAAGGTTTCACAGAAGTGTGGTGAGACCAAATATCCGCTTTTTGAAACCATCTGTGCAGCGCTTGGTGTCTACAGGAAGTACTTGCATTCCCTCAGAGTTTACTGTCGGTCAACACCCAGCTACAACACAACAGGCACAGACACCCCGGATCAGGTCTTGTCTCCAGTGAAAACAGGGTTTTGCACCTCTATATGTGATTAAAGTCTGATACCAAAAGTTTATAAGCTTTTGCTAACGCTCACAGCCTGGAGTCCAGTGATAGCAACACATAATCCTCCTTTAAACATAAGCGTCACTCGCAGCAGTTTTCTGCAGAGACATTCATACCACATATTAAGACAGTGGTGTCCAAAGACACCACTGTCAGATTAACTCATCCCCTCTGCTCAAAGTGATGTTAATCAGTGAAATCACCTGCCGGAGTCAGTGGCTGCAAAGAAAACCTGCACCCTCTTGGCCATTTCTGGAATGTCTTTGGACACCACTGTGTTAAGCCTTCACTGCAACTGCTTCAAAGCAATTACACACGCACACACAAAAAAGTGAAAGCAAATAAGCCCAATGTGAGATTCTGTCTGAGTAATTGTGTGCTTAAGATCTGTTAATCTTAGCACCAAGAAGCATCAACACTACACAAACCAGTTCACCGCCTCCAATTTTTACCATCACTATGCAAGTATGAGCAAAGCAGCAGAAGAAGGAAGTACTCCCTCCCACGAGGTAAGAGTTACCAAAATAGAAAATGGGAAACTGGTCTGTGCACTCTGACTCATTCTTGCATGCAGACCTCCACTGCTTTTATCTGGGAGTAGACAAGCTGGCTTGCTCAGCATAACACTGAGCTAGATTCTTCTAAAATACTTTATCTTCTGCTGTGTCTTTTAACAAAAACAGAACTTGTCTTCTTCACATAATCCTGGTCAGAATTACTGGAATCCCTCAATTTTAAGTATAGAAATACACAGAAATAAATGCAAAAGTCTCACTACGCACAGTTTGTACAATAACAGCCACAAAACCGATAACTCCTGCTAAGCTGTCATGGGTATCTTGGTGGCTTCCCTCACTCATCTCCTCCTTCCACAGTCACTGTTTTTGAGAAGTGCCTGCTCCAGACATGCTTAGCATACAGTACAATACTGCTTTTATTTCTTGATGTAATTCAAGTTCAGGACATATTCAGTGACGGAAATGATTATGTATCCATCCTCTGATTTGTCTCAAAAAATGGCTACAACAGTGATTTAGCATAAGATTATCAAAGTGAGCTATTATCTATATCACTCATATTTTACTTTTTTTTTTTTTATTTCACTATATGATGTTCAACACTTCCTTGACTACACTGGTTGGTAAAAAAAGCTATTTGACCCATTTGTTCAGTGCCTAAGTATATCACTATCAGAATACAAAGCACAAATCTGTCCTTCTCTGAACAGGTTTTATAACACTTTTAAAGAAATAATATTTCCAGCTTTTTATTTAAATTTTATTTTATTTACAGAACTAAAAAAAAAACTGAATGTTTGTAGGCTGATGTTGTGGGTTTCAAAGCAGTTACATATACAAAAAAAAGCCACTGACCATTCAGCATTTTTAATGTTCATGATGCTCAAAGCAAGAGAGAGTAAGTCCAATACAGGTCCTGACACCCATCAGACTGGAGGTATGAGGGGGATGAGAGTCTACAACTTTCCCTAGATGAGATGCCAGTAGGCAGGGGCTGGCATGAGATTTGGACTGTATGATAACCGTGGGCAAAAATACAGCAGTTTCACAGTATTATGTATATCTTTAAAATGTCCTTTAACATTATGGCTATTTGCATATGAAGCGCGCATGATTCAGACGCACTAATTGACGCGATGTCTACCGCTACGAGCACTATACCACTGATAACTTTAGAGAAAATATCAAAATGATCATCTCTCTTTTAGACAAGTAGCATCTGCCCCGTGGGAAACATGACTTACTTACTTAGGGAGAAACGTTGCTGGAATGAGGTCCAGAACTCCGGATGCTCAATAGTTGGCCCAGCTTCACCAGCAAAGTGCTTGGAATACATGTATTTGTCCTTCTTGACATGTTTGTGGGAGAAATTTGGTTGACCACAAGCACGACTCGAGTCCACCGCTTGTACTTCTCAGTGGTTTCAAACATGGGATAAAGTTTATGCCTTCCACGTAATCCTTTGCGGGTATCTTGAATCGCTCTGCGTCCAACACAGGCCATAGCTACAGTGCTTTGTTGCCACTGTTTTTGGCTTGAAGGGTTATTCCGCAGAAAATAAAACAAAAAAATCCAACTTGGTCCTTTTAGACGGAGGGAAAAGTTCAGTGCAGGCTTTGCCTCCTTCAGCTATGATGCAGAGGTAGCTAACGTTAGCTGCCTGTTTGTAAACAGACAGAGGTGCGCGCCAGGGGGAAGGGTGGCAGCGGCTGGCTCCGCTCTGCCTGTCATGAATTCACATAACCCGCTCATACTGTAGGGTCGGTGTAACGGAAAATTTTAGTGGTTTTGACACCGTGGCTTTTTCATACCGCGCTATACCATGAAACTGGTTATCGGCCCATGTCTAGATGCCAGTCAGCGCAGGTTACTATCCACTCAAGGCTGATACCCACTGGGTGTAGAGCTAAAGCTATTGATTATTTTTGTAATCCAGTATTCTATCGATTATTCTGGCGATTAATCGAGTAATCGGATAAAAAGTACTTTTGCGTTTTTAAACAACATCAATAGTCCAGGGCTCTCCCTAAGCAATGGCACAATGTCCCTGTGCCAAAGTCTTGACATTTTGCTGAAATGGCGATGGGATGTGGCTTTCTGTTCTGTTTTTTTTTTTTCCCCTCCCAATTTGTAAAATGTAACCATTTTGAGTTTTTTTTTTTTTTTTTTTTTTTTTTTAAGGTTGGTGAACTGGATCCCTTTGTGATTTTTTAAATTTTTTTTATCCCTGTTTCTCTGTGATTTAGCAGATGCAGGTTGAACATGCAAGCCTCGCAGTTATTTATTTTTTTTTTTTTTAAGTTACCGTGTTTGTGAAGCATTGTGTGTTGCCCAGAAAAAGTGAAACACTTAGTGCGAGTCTGAAAAGCAGGCGGCGTCGACTGTGGGTACCCGGCCGTCGGGTCAATAGTCACTCACCACGTTGAGCAGACCGTGTTTTTTAATAATAGACAAACATATTTAACAATTTAACACATTTTAACAATAGACAAACACATTTAAATGCGCAGTAAGTCTATTTCAGATGATCAGTGTGAACCCTCTTTCTCTTAAAAGGCTTTATTTTACTGTGTCACATTGGAAAGCGGTAGCTTTAAGGGCTAAATTATTAGCCGTTACACGGCCTGAGCGCATGCTCCAAGTCTTCTTCTGTTGTTTTTCTGGGGACATTACAGCACCACACACAGGCCTGGCATATATACTGCAACGTTTGAACGAAGCTTCGAGGCACAGAATTTGCCTCAATCATTTTTTGTAATCAAATTATTCGAGTTGTTCGAGTAATCGTTTCAGCCCTAACTGGGTGTACTCGCACCATGCAGATGAAGTGTCTTGTCCAAGGACACAGGTAGCCTCAAGTGCACACATGGAATCGAATTGCAATCTATTGGATAGGAATTCAAATACTATGCCACACAGCCATCTGCTCTGCAAAGTCAAAGTACAATGCCACAAACTCCTATTAAGGTTGGTGCTATTAATAAATAACCTTAAACGTAGGATTTTTAGAACAGCAGAGCTGTGCTTGTGAGTGGTCGCTGAATACAAGTGCATCACTGAGAAAATATAATGTGGTCATTCCTTTTTTAATCTTTTGCATTATGTATTTTAACCAACAGGCATTTCTGCTATTAAGCACATTTTGGTTGCTTTATTTCAAATCCATCCTGATGCTGTACACACACACACACGCACCTTTTATTGCCCCTTCACCTTGGGCAGTGGTGTCTAAGGACATTCTTGAAATGGCCAAGAGGGTGCAGATTTTCTTTGCAAACCTCTTCTTTCTGCTCAAAGTGATGTTAATTAGTGAAATCAGCGGCTCAAGTCAACCTGTGCCCTCTTGGCCCTTTCTGGAATGTCTTTGGACACTGCACAAAGGAATTCAGAAACCTTGTTCAATGTCAAGATTACAACTACCACAAAAGAGTTGTTTAAGGGAAATACAGCAGTAATACAAAGGTGATCAGAAAGTGCCATTTGATCTGGTGCATTTAATCTCGCGCCAGCTGTGGCGAGGTGGAAGGGAAAGTAGGTCAGGAGGAGTGAATGCTTCATGGCAGCGCTCAGTGGTCTTCCTGCCCGCCTGCCACAGCACTCAGGACACAAACACATGCACACACCTACATGCTCATATATAATGTGCAATGCCAACAGGCACACAGCAAATGGATGTAGACCCACAGGAGCAAAATTATGAAAAGGTGATTTATAGCAGCTGAAAGCTTCTGCTGACAGTCAAAGTCTCTGCCCTTGGTCATAGGAACCAAGTGAGGAAGAGAGCGGGGACAGTGTGCCGCAGTAGCTGATTTTCCATTACAGATTTGTGCAGTGATATTTTCAGAATGTCGGCTAAATACTATAGCGAAACAACAGCATTTCCATTGAGCTAGGGCTGGGCAGTATATCGACATGGATTATAAAGATATATTTTACGAGGAGATATGTAGCTGGGACAATACCATAATACTAGGGATGGAGCCGATCCGATATCGGTAATGGGTTCTGATCCAGGAGCCACATCTGTGTGTTTTCGACTGAGATATCTCCATAAGTGCTGCTGGCTGGCTGCGGATTGTGTGTGTGTGTGTGTGTGTGTGTGTGTGTGTGTGTGTGTGGGGGTGGGGGGGGGGGGGGGGGGGGCGAATAGAGGGATGTCTCAATGAGACGTGGAGTAATGAGACACGCCTCCGTTCAGGAAATCCCTTCCGTAGTTTGCAGCCAGCTAGCAGGCGAACATTGAGGAGTATTGCTGCTGACCAACTTTTCATCACAACATGAAATATTTTATATTAGAAACACTGGAAAGCAAGACAGCAACATTTGATGTTTGCAAAACCATTGTACCGAGAGGTGAAAGCTCCATTGAGACCTGCAATACAGCAAATTTAATCAACCATTTGAAGAAGCACCACAAGGATTTTTTAGCTGGGGAAAGAAATAAATACCTCCAGAAGACCAAAGTGAACATTACTGACTAAGCTATTAACACCTCTGAAGTGATTTACAAAGAATCTCACGGATGTCAGCATACACAATACATGCGCGCGCATAGGGTTGGGTATCGAGAACCCGTTCCTTTTGGGTATCGTTAAGAAATGATTCGATCCTCCGACATCAATAGCCTTTTTGCTTAATGATTCCCTTATCGGTCCTTCAGAGTGGCCATTGTTTTTGGGGCATTTGTCAGGAAAATTATCATTTCACTACATTGATTACAGACCCTGCAGCGCGTCTGTAATCAACTTTTCTGCAGCGCGGTTTTGCTTTGAACCTTAAACCAATCGAAGCAGACCTTCGCAGACCGAAGCAGTGCTTCGATTTGTTCCTTCGTTGATTCATTGGTTGACTTCACTTTCTTAATTTTTCCCCACTAAAGTCCTAAAGAGCATATGTCTGTGAGTAATATTTACTTTTTTATGTTAAACTGACCTGTTGTGGGCTTCTGAAACAGTTGATAGATGTATTTTATAACTTAAAAACGGGACGGATGCTAATGCATTAGCATGTCTATGGCATTTTCAATGTTAAAGTTAGCATTAAGCTGTTCGCATGTTTGTGTGCATGTTTTCTGTATAATAATTAATGGCTCAGCGTTCGTTGTCATAAAAGAGTCAAATTGTATTTTTTTGTTTTATTCATATATTACTAATAATAGCAACAATACTAGTAATAATAATTCATAATAACTAATAATGCTACAATACAATTTTAGAGAAAGAGACAAAAAGAACCTGATGAAAAAAACACAACAGAAAAGATAAAACCATCTAACAATGAAAACAAATAAATACATCAGTTAAACCATATTTTCAATTTGTTAATTTCTTCAGAACTATCTGCCAAGCTAGTAAACTGCTGCATCCTAGTAAGAGCAGAATACTACTGGAATGAATTTGAATAAGGAAAGTTGGGTTTTTCCTCACCAAAATGGATGCTGCACTCACTGCAGTTTATTGTCTGGAATAGTCCCAGATTGCATTTCAGAGCTTCTAGAATTCAAACCAAACATTTTCGTGCATTTGGTGTTGGGTAATTTTGGGTTACAGCTTTTTTGTTTTTCACCACTTTCATCCCTGAATATGTCAATCGTGAGTCATTTTGTGTGGCTTAAAGTCACTAACTGGGACTCCTGTCTTGTTGTGAGAAAGAAACAAGAAACGTCCTCTGTTCTGTTCACAGAGCTCCAAACGCTGCGTGGCTCTCTACCGAGTCAAGTTAGAACGATAGAGTCCAGTCGGAATTAATAACTTCAAAGCAAAATGCCGTTTCAGTTGATTGCCGTTTCAATCAACTGATGCATTTATGCACAAATACGATGCGCTTTGTTTTACCAAAGTGAAGCGACAATTTGTTAGAATCAAACCATTCCTTGAACTTCTGTAGTTCCATTGTGTTCTGTAGCTCCATCGTGTCCAGAACCTAGGGCAGTCACAATTATTACAATATTCGCCAATCGCAATTATTTTTCATATTCGCGATTACCGTGAATTATTTATTTTATCCACAAAGCATAAAACGACTTAGAATCTGACGTCATTGTGCTGCAGCCTCGCTCACTCTGTTTCGCTCTTGTCTTAAGGCAGGACAACAACATGGAGGCTGAGGAGCGATCCATCCTGGCGTTTGGATAAGACGGCCGATTAAAACAGTGGCCATCTTCTTCAAAGCTCTCTAAAATGTGGAGTTTACCGAAGGAGCTGTCGGTGTGTGTGTGTCTGTGTGTGTGTGTGCGCGCGGAGTCAACAGGCTGCGAGGGAGGGGATGGGTGAGGGAGATTCCTGAATGGAGGCGCGACACGCTGCTGAGAACCATCAGTGCACACAAGACAGCGAACGTGGAGCAGAGAGAGGATTTTAACCCGAGTGAACATGTTAAAAAAACAAAACCAAAACGTGGAGCAGCCTTTTCTTCTCTCTGAACTTTCTCCCAGTGTGATTCTGCCGTTACCACCCTGTTCACACCATGTGCGCGTCGTATACTGAATTTATGAGATCATGAGATGAAATAAACGGTCAAATATCTTTAAAAACATATTTAAAAAATGAGAATATATGAATGAACGTGGAGAAGCTGTGGTGATGTTCAGATGGACAGATCACAAAAAGCAGGTGAGAACTCTGAACTTTAACAGCTGTTATTTTCCAGAGGTCTTTATTTGTTCAATCTTGAGCTTAATGTAGTGTTTAAGCACAAAACATGACTGATGAGGAGAAACAATTTCAGAAATGCAACAGAAACAACCACAAATCAGAAAAAGTTGGGACTGTATGTAAAATGAAGATGAAAATAAAAATGTTGCACTATTCCCAGTTTCGTCACTCACAGAAGCCAAACGTTCTTCCAGAGTTGTGTAATTATACTACGATAGTAGTATATAAAGAAGGGAAAAAAAGGAAAAAAAAGACAATATATTCATCAATCGCAATTATCTGTCTGACAAGTAATCGTCTCCAGAAATTCCTAATCGTGACAACCCTACCAGAACCTGCCACAAATGATCCCCATTACAAAACACAGTCGTATCATTAGCAAATAAAATACAACTCACTGACTTGGAAACCAAGCATATTTCATTAATATATCAAAGAAACAGCAAAGGACCAAGGACTGAGCCCTGGGCACCCCGCAAGTGCACCTCAAAAATTCTGAATTTATCCCACCCAAGTGAACACACCTATTGTACAAGTAGTTGACTATCCAATGTGCTACTCCTCTGATGCCATGCTTCCATATTTTATCCAGTAATACGCTATGATCAATAGTATTAAAGGCTTTCTGTAAGTCGAAAAAAACAAACAAAAAAAAAACTGTTTGTTTTCAATTGCATTTGTGATATGTTCCACAAAATCAATTACCGCCAGTGAAGTGGTATGAATTTTCCACTGGACTGTCACTGGATTTGAACAGCGGTACCACTTTAGCTATTTTCATTATAGAAGGAAATCTGCCAGTCAATGGTGACAAGTTACATATATAAGTTAAAGGTTTAATGACACAAACAATTATATTTTGTTTCAAAGACATATCAAAATTATTGTGATCATCTGATTTTTTTCCCTTTTAG
Source organism: Thalassophryne amazonica (assembly GCF_902500255.1). NCBI lineage: Eukaryota > Metazoa > Chordata > Actinopteri > Batrachoidiformes > Batrachoididae > Thalassophryne > Thalassophryne amazonica. The sequence continues at coordinate 39,254,014 of NC_047113.1, forward strand.
TTTATGTACTACGTTAATTATGTCATATTCATCAGTTTCTCTGATAAATATTGAATATGAAAGGATGGTCCTTATTGTCCTGTTATCCCAAGAGCTCATATTGGAAGGTACAATTGTACTTGCTAATTTTTTTCCTCCACATTGGCAAAATAATCATTAAAATGATATACTATAACTTTCTTTTCTGTAACCACTGTATCAGTATTTGAGTAAAAATATGTTGGATAGTCTTGGACAACTTTTTGTTTTTATGATTTCATTTAAGAAGAGGATTATTATTATTATTGGGGAGGTGATGGTCTAGTGGTTAAGGTGTTGGGCTTGAGTCCAGAAGATCATGGGTTCAAATCCCCGCCTGACTGGAAAATCACTAAGGGCCCTTGGGCAAGGCCTTTAATCCCCTATTGCTCCCGGTGTGTAGTGAGCGCCTTGTATGGCAGCACCCTGACATTGGGGTGAATGTGAGGCATAACTGTAAAGCGCTTTGAGCATCTGATGCAGATGGAAAAGTGCTATATAAATGCAGTCCAACTGCAGTCCATTTAAGAGCTTCGATGTGCCTTTGATGTTTGATTTATTTTTTCCAACAAATGACTGTAATTTGCACGATTGCATAATATCGGTCAACTTGTTTTTATATCTCTTGTACTTACGCTCAGCCTCAATTATTCTATGCTTTAAAAATTGCTTGTATAAAAAAATTCTTTTTTTTTGCATGCGTTCAACAGTCCCTTAGTGATCCAGGGTTTGTCAGTATTTTGCTTGTGTGCAACATTTGACATCACTGGACAATGTTTATCATACGACTTGGAGATAATGGAGATAAATGATACATATGATTGGTCAATGCAACGCCAGTCTTGGTGCGATAAATCCATTCTAAGATTGGCCATAGATTCCTTATTTTTCTTTTGAAATTTGGAGTGTCAATATGATCAACTTTATCAACTAAAGAAATGTAAACAACAAAAACTGGCAGGTTATCCCTGACGTCATTAACAAGTAATCCACCTATTAAATTCCAAACAATAACGTTTGTCAATATCTTGTCAATGAGAGTCAATGTGTTCATAGTAATCCTTGTTGGGTGTGTTATTGCTGGATATAATCCCATACAGAACACAATCGAGGAATTCCGCTATATGCATGTGGCCATGAGGATTTAGAAAAACTATGTTAAAGTCTCCACAAACAAATAAAAGCTCATTGTTTTTAACTGAGCTGTACATCTCAGTCAATTTCTCCACAAAAATGTTTGTATTCGACCCGGGAACTCTGTAAATACAACTTATAATTATATTTAACTTGTAATTATGATTTATTGATTTTTCACAAATAATCTCCACACTAACAAATTCCATAACACCATCCAAAGAAAATGACATATTCGGTACAATTTCAAAGTAATGATTAGATGTGACATAAAGAACCACACCACCACCTCATTTGCTTTCCCAATTTCTGGCAAAAAAAAAAAAAAAAAAAATCATAACCCTCAAGCTGGACGGAATCAACATATGCTTCTTTTAACCACGTTTCAGTAACTGCAATAACTGAAAAATGTTTATTATCAATTTTCAAACAGTCCTGGATTTTAGAAAAATTCATAGGAAGGCTTCTGCTGATAAAATGCATAATAGAGAATGCAACATTTGTGAGGGAATATTGCTTAAATTGTTCCTCAGTAAAATAATTACAGTGATGATTTCTATTTTTAAGGAAGAAACAGTCCGGATCAATATTATCTTCAATGTTATGAAATCTGTGTTGGGTGTCATCAAAATTTTTTAAATTGAGCTCCTGTACAGGAGTAGATTTTGAAAATTCAGTTGCCATCCCAAAGAAATGTAATCCACAATCCAAAAATGCAGTTAAGTAAAGTCTAACTTCACAATGTGAACCTAAACATGGTGCAGAATTTTTCAAGATTTGTCCCTTAAAGGGTGAACATCCTTCAATTTTCAATTTCAATTTATTTTCATTTACACAGCGCCAAATCACAATAGAGCTGCCTCAAAGCACTTCACACAGGTAAGGTCTAACCTTACCAACCCCTAGAGCAACAGTGGTAAGGAAAAACTCCCTCTGAGGAAGAAACCTCAAGCAGATCAGACTCAAAGGGGTGACCCTCTGCTTGGGCCATGCTACAAAACATAAATTACAGAACCTTTCACGGACGAATATACAAGAAATGCTATTGTCGCACAGGACAGGAGGATCGCCAACACGAACACAACTCCCATCTCTGGATGGAGCTGCACCTTAAACAGAGAGAAAAAACAGAATCAGGCATCAGAAAGACAAGAAATACTGTATAATTTGTCAGCATTAAACAACAAGAAAAACAGAAATACTAAGGGTGATCGCCGGCCACTAGCCCTAAACTTCACTAAAAGACCCAGAATTTAGGTAAAGTTGAGGCCGCGGCCCGCTCCAATTACTAATAAAATGAATTAAGAGTAAAAAGCGTAAAACAAAACTGTACCAGTATGCTAGCCATATGAAAGGGAAAATAAGAGCATCTTAAGTCTGGACTTGAAAGTCTCCACAGAATCTATTTTATTGACGCAGGGAGATCATTCAACAGAACAGGGGCACGATAAGAGAAAGCTCTGTGACCCGCAGACTTCTTATTCACCTTAGGGACACAAAGTAGTCCTGCACCCTGAGAATGTAAAACCCGGGCCAGTATGTAAGGTTTAATTAGGTCAGCTAGGTAGGAGGGTGCCAGTCCATGAATAATTTTATAGGTTAGTAGCAGAACCTTAAAATCTGATCTCACTGGGACAGGAAGCCAGTGAAGGGATGCCAAAATGGGTGTAATGTGGTCGAACTTTCTGCTTCATGTCAAAAGTCTGGCTGCAGCATTCTGAACCAATTGGAGACCCCTAATGCTAGACTGCGGTAAACCAGAAAATAGAACATTGCAGTAGTCCAATCTAGAAGAGATAAATGCATGGATCAGGGTCTCAGCATCAGCCATAGACAGGATGGGACGAATCTTCGCTATATTTCGCAGGTGGAAGAAAGCAGTCCTAGTAATATTTCTAATGTGGAGGCCAAAGGACAACGAAGGATCAAAAATTACCCCAAGGTTCCTCACTTTGTCAGTGTGATGTATGACACACGAGCCAAGGCTGAGCGTTAACTGGTCAAATTGATGCCGATGTCTCACTGGACCAAGAACCATCATTTCAGTCTTATCAGAGTTTAAAAGTAGGAAGTTTCTAGACATCCAACTTCTCACTGCTGCAAGGCAATCTTCTAAGGATTTTATGTGAACAAGATTACCAGCAGTTATTGGCATGTATAACTGAGTAACATCTGCATAGCAGTGAAAGGTAATCCCAAAACGCCGCAATATGTGCCCAAGGGGTGCTATATAAATGGAGAAAAGCAGGGGGCCTAAGACAGACCCCTGTGGAACCCCAAATTTCATGTCACTAAGGTTAGAGGTAGTGTTATTGTACAAAACAGAGTGAGAACGACTGGTCAAGTATGACATCAGCCATGCAAGAGCACTCCCAGTAATCCCAAAATGATTTTCCAGCCTATCAAGTAGAATATGATGATCCACTGTATCAAATGCAGCACTGAGATCTAACAGCAACAGAACTGTAGTGGTGTCCGAATCCATTGTAAGCAGATCATTCACCACTTTAGTGAGAGCCGTCTCTGTGGAATGATATTTTCTAAAAGCAGACTGCAGTGGCTCAAAGAGATTATTCTCAGTAAGATCGTCTATGAGCTGCCGTGACACCACTTTCTCCAGAATTTTAGAGAAAAATTATAGATTTGATATCGGCCGATAGTTTGTCAATACACTAGGGTCAAGATTAGGTTTCTTAAGTAATGGTTTAATTACTGCAGATTTGAAACATTTATGAACAGATCCAGAAGTTAAAGAAAGATTAATTCAAAGCGTTCTAACTGGCTCATATTCCTTAGTTCAATTTAATCTTCCAAACTTTCTGGATGGAATAATGTAGTCACTTTGATTAACCATCTGGCTCGTTGTGCATGAGCAAGTCACAGATAGCAGGAGAGAAGAGGGACAGAACGACTAAAGCCACTTTCAGACTGGGCCTGCATAGAGTTGCATTGTGCTGCGTATCTAGTACACAGGAATGGCTGTGCAAGTTGCACACAGGGGGGAAAAAAGCTGTGTGCAGGGTGGAGCTTGGCAGGAACGCACGCAGGGGATTGAAGCTTCGCTCTATGACGCTGTTTTTACAGACTGCCTGGATACGCAGACGGATTTGATTATATATATATAAATCACTAAAATTCAATTTTTGCACATTTTTCCAAATTGAGTGCTGTGTAGTATAACCACCAGGACCCCACTGATGTGTGCAGAAATTTTGTGTTACTACACTATACACTGAAGAAATTAAACATATTTAATTTTATGCGTCCATTTCACAGACCCTTTTGCATCCCTCAGCATATTGCCACATAGGGCTGCATAAGCTCAGCGTAGTTGGTACGCTGCACTACGCAACTCTACATTGGCCCAATGTGAAAGGGGCTTAACTGAAATGTTGGTGACTTAATGGAAACAAATGCTCATGTAAATGGTGACATAGAGGCCAGCAAAATGATCATGTTGATCTTCATAAATCGAAGGATAAGTCGATACAGTAATTATCAAGACAGTCCACTGACTCTTTCCTTTTCTCTCCAGAGCATATCCACCTCTCCAGGCTCACCTCAACCCGTTCTCTACTTTCACTATCACAATGTCATCTGCAAACTTCATAGTTCATGGAGACGCCTTTCTGATCTCATCCTTCAATTTATTCATTACCTTTGCAAACAAAAAAGGGCTTAGAGCCGAGCACTGATACAACCCCACCACCACTTAGAATGCATCTGTCACTCCAACTGTGCAGCTCACTGCTAGGGCCGTATAACATTTCTCAAAACTTACAATACGATATGTATCACTGGATATCCAATACTTGATACATATCACAATATTGATACAGTTATATGCTTAATACTGCTTATAGAAATGTGAGCTAAATGCATGCATAAATTGCAGTGTATGGTGTTGGTATGTAACCCATCTTTTTAATACTTTACAGGGCTCGACAGTAACGCTTGCCTACTTGACACTGGGGAGCAGTGATGCCGGTAATGCGTTACTCTAATCTAACCACTTTTTTTTAGTAACGAGTAATCTAACGCGTTAATCTTTCCAAATCAGTAATCAGATTAAAGTTACTTCTCCAAGTCACTGTGCGTTACTATTATTTTTACATTGTGGGTCGATAGCAGCACTAAACTTGGTCCGTGACTGAACTGCCCTCTTTAAGCGAGCTGTGAGCTTTTCATCCACGGTTTTGTACAGCAGCTCGACTCGTCCAGACCTCTTAAAGCGCAGTGACAACAGCACACCTGCACTGAGCTTTACAAAGACATTTTTATGCTTTTTTTTCTCCTTTATTTAGAATTCTGAGCTGAGCCACTCCGTATCTGTTCGTTAAAAACAGCTGATCATCCGCGACGCGTCAACAACTAACACCATTTTCCACTCAAATGCACCTAAACTCTCTTTCTGAGGACCACATGATGTGAAAACCCATAAAACTTTCTTACCTGTAAATCTGGTCATATTTTCTGCATAAATAAATGTTATCCATTCTTTGTGCTGAAACGCCAAAGCAGGGGCGAATCCAGATGGAATGGGGGCAGGGATGTGCCCCCCCTCCACAACACCCCTAGATTAATGGTCCAGTTTTGAAGCCATTTTTTTTTACTACAACTACTAATACTACTTATAATAATAATAATTTCGACAAGTAAAATGTTTAGAGAGAATTTAAATGTTAGAAAAATGTTAGAAAAAATTTAATAGTTACATTTATAAACAATGTAGGTTAGAAATTGCAAGTTTTACTGTTACAGTGCTGTCAACAGTTAAATATGAGGTCAAGAAAGAGGTCTTTATTTTACTTTTTATAAAAGAAGTATTTATTTTCATTGAAGTAAAAAAAAGGTGACTATAAAGTGAGTTTTGGCAAAACAGCTATCACTGTCATGTTGAGGTGGCAGAGGGTTGTTGTCGGCAGCTGGGGAAAGTAACTAAAAAAGTAACTAGTAATCTAACTTAGTTACTTTTCCAACTGAGTAATCAGTAAAGTAACTAAGTTACTTTTTCAAGGAGTAATCAGTAATTGGATTACTTTTTCAAAGTAACTGTGCCAACACTGCTGGTGAGTGAACGGCACAATCGTTCTTCATATCATGCTTCATGCCCCTTGTTCATTATCATCTGCACATAGAATGAAATCTGGTCAAAACCCCACATATTTCAGTGACATTCCTGGGGTAGGAGAAGCGGATTCCTGATTGATTCAGGGCTCGCATTTACACCGTGTTGATGTGAAATCTGCAAGGCTGGACAGAGCATATATGATATGCACCACGTACCCCAGACCGCACAGCTCAGAGTTGGAAAAACAGTTTGCATCGTCTCTCTCTGTCTCACAGCGCAGTGATGATGTGAGTTTTACAAACATATTTTTGCTTTGTTTCTCTTTTAATCTCTGTGCATGTCCTCTGGCTGTTAGCAAGGCTAAAAACAGCAACAGACCCCACCAAGTAAAAAAAAAAAAAAAAAAGTAACAAGTGCTCTAACAGCACAATATTCCCGCTGCTAAATGCTGCATTGGTACAAGTGCTTGCTACATTCTCAGGGTTCTCGCCAGCGCAGTTGAGCATGCATGGATGGATGCATCTATGCATCCATCCATGCATGCATCCATATCTATCTATGCATGCATGGATGGATGATGAATGCATGGATACACAGATAGATAGATACTTTATTCACCATAAAAAAAAATCAATATAAAATCAAGGGGTGTATTGACATGTAACTCCCCCTACCTCATAAATTTAACTTTCTTAAAGCATTCTTAAATGAAATGACATTATTATAATTCACAATATTTGTCTAATGAGTTCCAGATTTTTACAATCCTATTAGCCCAAAAATGTTTTTATGAATATCAGTTCTACTATAAAATTGGAACAAATTGTGTTCATGACCTCTGCTACTTCTGTAAGGTTTTATACAATTGTTGCTGTTTAGTGTAATGAGACCATTCAGCACCTTAAAATACAATAACAGGTCTGCTTTAGTGCGTCTGCATTGCAAGGATTCCAACTTCAAAAGTCTAAGTCTATCTGGGTAAGAAAACCCTGTACAAACATTTAATCTACGAGTGAAATACCGCTGGACTGCTTCAATGTTGTCTACATTTGTTTTCAGCCTAGGTGACCATACACAATTAGAAGTTTCCAGGATAGGCCGAACATAACTTTTAGGGATGTGAATCAATCAATCAATCAATCAATTTTTTTATATAGCGCCAAATCACAACAAACAGTTGCCCCAAGGCGCTTTATATTGTAAGGCAAGGCCATACAATAATTATGTAAAACCCCAACGGTCAAAACGACCCCCTGTGAGCAAGCACTTGGCTACAGTGGGAAGGAAAAACTCCCTTTTAACAGGAAGAAACCTCCAGCAGAACCAGGCTCAGGGAGGGGCAGTCTTCTGCTGGGACTGGTTGGGGCTGAGGGAGAGAACCAGGAAAAAGACATGCTGTGGAGGGGAGCAGAGATCGATCACTAATGATTAAATGCAGAGTGGTGCATACAGAGCAAAAAGAGAAAGAAACAGTGCATCATGGGAACCCCCCAGCAGTCTACGTCTATAGCAGCATAACTAAGGGATGGTTCAGGGTCACCTGATCCAGCCCTAACTATAAGCTTTAGCAAAAAGGAAAGTTTTAAGCCTAATCTTAAAAGTAGAGAGGGTGTCTGTCTCCCTGATCTGAATTGGGAGCTGGTTCCACAGGAGAGGAGCCTGAAAGCTGAAGGCTCTGCCTCCTATTCTACTCTTACAAACCCTAGGAACTACAAGTAAGCCTGCAGTCTGAGAGCGAAGCGCTCTATTGGGGTGATATGGTACTACGAGGTCCCTTAAGATAAGATGGGACCTGATTATTCAAAACCTTATAAGTAAGAAGAAGAATTTTAAATTCTATTCTAGAATTAACAGGAAGCCAATGAAGAGAGGCCAATATGGGTGAGATATGCTCTCTCCTTCTAGTCCCCGTCAGTACTCTAGCTGCAGCATTTTGAATTAACTGAAGGCTTTTTAGGGAACTTTTAGGACAACCTGATAATAATGAATTACAATAGTCCAGCCTAGAGGAAATAAATGCATGAATTAGTTTTTCAGCATCACTCTGAGACAAGACCTTTCTGATTTTAGAGATATTGCGTAAATGCAAAAAAGCAGTCCTACATATTTGTTTAATATGCGCTTTGAATGACATATCCTGATCAAAAATGACTCCAAGATTTCTCACAGTATTACTAGAGGTCAGGGTAATGCCATCCAGAGTAAGGATCTGGTTAGACACCATGTTTCTAAGATTTGTGGGGCCAAGTACAATAACTTCAGTTTTATCTGAGTTTAAAAGCAGGAAATTAGAGGTCATCCATGTCTTTATGTCTGTAAGACAATCCTGCAGTTTAGCTAATTGGTGTGTGTCCTCTGGCTTCATGGATAGATAAAGCTGGGTATCATCTGCGTAACAATGAAAATTTAAGCAATACCGTCTAATAATACTGCCTAAGGGAAGCATGTATAAAGTAAATAAAATTGGTCCTAGCACAGAACCTTGTGGAACTCCATAATTAACTTTAGTCTGTGAAGAAGATTCCCCATTTACATGAACAAATTGTAATCTATTAGACAAATATGATTCAAACCACCGCAGCGCAGTGCCTTTAATACCTATGGCATGCTCTAATCTCTGTAATAAAATTTTATGGTCAACAGTATCAAAAGCAGCACTGAGGTCTAACAGAACAAGCACAGAGATGAGTCCACTGTCCGAGGCCATAAGAAGATCATTTGTAACCTTCACTAATGCTGTTTCTGTACTATGATGAATTCTAAAACCTGACTGAAACTCTTCAAATAGACCATTCCTCTGCAGATGATCAGTTAGCTGTTTTACAACTACCCTTTCAAGAATTTTTGAGAGAAAAGGAAGGTTGGAGATTGGCCTATAATTAGCTAAGATAGCTGGGTCAAGTGATGGCTTTTTAAGTAATGGTTTAATTACTGCCACCTTAAAAGCCTGTGGTACATAGCCAACTAACAAAGATAGATTGATCATATTTAAGATCGAAGCATTAAATAATGGTAGGGCTTCCTTGAGCAGCCTGGTAGGAATGGGGTCTAATAAACATGTTGATGGTTTGGATGAAGTAACTAATGAGAATAACTCAGACAGAACAATCGGAGAGAAAGAGTCTAACCAAATACCGGCATCACTGAAAGCAGCCAAAGATAACGATACGTCTTTGGGATGGTTATGAGTAATTTTTTCTCTAATAGTTAAAATTTTGTTAGCAAAGAAAGTCATGAAGTCATTACTAGTTAAAGTTAATGGAATACTCAGCTCAATAGAGCTCTGACTCTTTGTCAGCCTGGCTACAGTGCTGAAAAGAAACCTGGGGTTGTTCTTATTTTCTTCAATTAGTGATGAGTAGAAAGATGTCCTAGCTTTACGGAGGGCTTTTTTATAGAGCAACAGACTCTTTTTCCAGGCTAAGTGAAGATCTTCTAAATTAGTGAGACGCCATTTCCTCTCCAACTTACGGGTTATCTGCTTTAAGCTACGAGTTTGTGAGTTATACCACGGAGTCAGACACTTCTGATTTAAAGCTCTCTTTTTCAGAGGAGCTACAGCATCCAAAGTTGTCTTCAATGAGGATGTAAAACTATTGACGAGATACTCTATCTCCCTTACAGAGTTTAGGTAGCTACTCTGCACTGTGTTGGTATATGGCATTAGAGAACATAAAGAAGGAATCATATCCTTAAACCTAGTTACAGCGCTTTCTGAAAGACTTCTAGTGTAATGAAACTTATTCCCCACTGCTGGGTAGTCCATCAGAGTAAATGTAAATGTTATTAAGAAATGATCAGACAGAAGGGAGTTTTCAGGGAATACTGTTAAGTCTTCTATTTCCATACCATAAGTCAGAACAAGATCTAAGATATGATTAAAGTGGTGGGTGGACTCATTTACTTTTTGAGCAAAGCCAATAGAGTCTAATAATAGATTAAATGCAGTGTTGAGGCTGTCATTCTCAGCATCTGTGTGGATGTTAAAATCGCCCACTATAATTATCTTATCTGAGCTAAGCACTAAGTCAGACAAAAGGTCTGAAAATTCACAGAGAAACTCACAGTAACGACCAGGTGGACGATAGATAATAACAAATAAAACTGGTTTTTGGGACTTCCAATTTGGATGGACAAGACTAAGAGACAAGCTTTCAAATGAATTAAAGCTCTGTCTGGGTTTTGGATTAATTAATAAGCTGGAATGGAAGATTGCTGCTAATCCTCCACCCCGGCCCGTGCTACGAGCATTCTGACAGTTAGTGTGACTCGGGGGTGTTGACTCATTTAAACTAACATATTCATCCTGCTGTAACCAGGTTTCTGTTAGGCAGAATAAATCAATATGTTGATCAATTATTATATCATTTACCAACAGGGACTTAGAAGAGAGAGACCTAATGTTTAATAGACCACATTTAACTGTTTTAGTCTGTGGTGCAGTTGAAGGTGCTATATTATTTTTTCTTTTTGAATTTTTATGCTTAAATAGATTTTTGCTGGTTATTGGTAGTCTGGGAGCAGGCACCGTCTCTACGGGGATGGGGTAATGAGGGGATGGCAGTGGGAGAGAAGCTGCAGAGAGGTGTGTAAGACTACAACTCTGCTTCCTGGTCCCAACCCTGGATAGTCACGGTTTGGAGGATTTAAGAAAATTGGCCAGATTTCTAGAAATGAGAGCTGCTCCATCCAAAGTGGGATGGATGCCGTCTCTCCTAACAAGACCAGGTTTTCCCCAGAAGCTTTGCCAATTATCTATGAAGCCCACCTCATTTTTTGGACACCACTCAGACAGCCAGCAATTCAAGGAGAACATGCGGCTAAACATGTCACTCCCGGTCCGATTGGGGAGGGGCCCAGAGAAAACTACAGAGTCCGACATTGTTTTTGCAAAGTTACACACCGATTTAATGTTAATTTTAGTGACCTCCGATTGGCGTAACCGGGTGTCATTACTGCCGACGTGAATTACAATCTTACCAAATTTACGCTTAGCCTTAGCCAGCAGTTTCAAATTTCCTTCAATGTCGCCTGCTCTGGCCCCCGGAAGACAATTGACTATGGTTGCTGGTGTCGCTAACTTCACATTTCTCAAAACAGAGTCGCCAATAACCAGAGTTTGATCCTCGGCGGGTGTGTCGTCGAGTGGGAAAAAACGATTAGAAATGTGAACGGGTTGGCGGTGTACACGGGGCTTCTGTTTAGGGCTACGCTTCCTCCTCACAGTCACCCAGTCGGCCTGCTTTCCCGGCTGCTCGGGATCTGCCAGGGGGGAACTAACGGCGGCTAAGCTACCTTGGTCCGCACCGACTACAGGGGCCTTGCTAGCTGTAGAATTTTCCACGGTGCGGAGCCGAGTCTCCAATTCGCCCAGCCTGGCCTCCAAAGCTACGAATAAGCTACACTTATTACAAGTACCATTACTGCTAAAGGAGGCCGAGGAATAACTAAACATTTCACACCCAGAGCAGAAAAGTGCGGGAGAGACAGGAGAAGCCACCATGCTAAATCGGCTAAGAGCTAGTAGCTACGCTAAGCTAGCGGATTCCTAAAAACACGCAAAGTGAATAATGTGTAAATAATTTAGAGGTGATTCAGCAGAAGGAGTGCTTTAGTTAAGGCACGTAAAGATTACACTGGGAAACAAATCGTAATCTAGATAACTAGATCAATCTAACTGCGCAGATTAAACAGCTAACAGATACAGAAAAACACCGCTGTGCTCCGGAACAGGAAGTGATACAATACCGCAGTGAGAGCCAACCACCAGTAGAGGCAAGCAAGAGATTTGCATGAATTGGAGTCAGGCACATACATCACAGGTGTGATGTATCATACAACAACTCATGATTCAATTCGATTCCGATTCTTGGGGTGACGATTCGATTCAGAATCGATTTTCGATTCAAAGAGCTCTGAGAAATAATTATATTACTTAAAAAATGTTTATGTTTAAGAAAATGCAGCTTTACAAGGTTGATCAAGTGATTGTAGATGTAAATGTACTTATCTGCTTTGCTCGTTCGGAGTTGGCTGGCAGTTTAGCGAAGCGCTGGTCAGTAGTCGGCAGAGACCGCTGCTCTGCTCCGTTTAGCTCCGGGTGATGGCATAGCATGTGGGCTTGCGGATTTCCAGTGTTTCCGAAGTACTTGACTTTCATTTTGCAGATTTTGCACACTGCATAAGTCATGTCAAGCTCCTTCTTATGCAGCAAATAATAAAATCCAAAATGCGCCCAAACATTTGCCTTCAGCAAAGATGGTTCTGGCTGAATTAGCTCTTCGTCCGCCATGCTAAGCTTCAGCCACTGAACTCTGCAGCTCACAAGTGTTTGAAGCACGCCGGACCGCTGTAGTACGGAAGCCGTTGCCTGACAAACAGTACACGCAGCGAGTAAGCAAGAAAATGTTTTAAAAAATGGTTTTTAAAAATCGATTCTTGGACATTTTTGATCTATTCAGAATCGTAATAAATACGAATCACAATTCGGATGTGAATCGATTTTTTCCAACACCCCTAATAACTTTTGTACAAAGATACATAAAACATATAACTGTGCCGCTTGAATGTGTTAAAAATATTTCTAATTACAAAATGAGCTTTTTGAATAATAGAATAATAGCATAATGGGTCCCTAAGCTGTCATTTTTGATCCCCTATGCTATGATTTAAGCACATATGCTATTTAACAACACAGGGGGCTTTGTTTTAAAGGACATGTCGCACATTATTTAACGTCACAGTTAGCAACACAAAGTGGCCATCAAAATGCAGGAAATAGTGTTTTAAAGGGTTATAAATTTCAATATTTTCTTAGGGGGAGGCCCCCAACCCTTCTGCAATACTCATGCCTGCAACGCTCATCGTGCGGCTATGCCACTCTAAGTTCCCCACTATGCTGTGAAAAAATCCTGGTGAGAACCCTGATTCTGATAATATTTCAAGGTATGTGATAGCTGATTTCAGAATGCAGACACCAACTCATGAAACTGGCAGCATCTAGGTTTGTTAATCAAGGGCCGTAAGTTTGCCAAAATGTGTCAATCTTGTACAATATTACAGTATGATTATTACCAACCTATAACAAGGACTTGTACCAAGTTTCATGAAATTCCTCCTAAAAGTGTGAGAGGAGTTGATTTCAGAATGCAGGCATCCACTCATGAAACTGACAAAGTCAAGATTTGTAAATCAAGGGCCATAATTCTGGTACAATGGGTCCAACTGGAATGATATGATAATAAGCGTATTACCAACTGATAACAAGGACTTGTACCAAGTTTCACAAAATTCCTCCTAAAAGTGTGAGAGGAGTTGATTTCAGAACGCTTATGCTCTTTTTGGGACAGACAGACAGATCACCGCGACATAATCCCCCATTCAGGCCTTTGGGGGATAAAAACCACACACTTTGCTTTTTTCCCCCCATATACACCCAAAGTCTGTTTCTGCAGATGGCATGAGATACACACACAGATAAAACCTTCCTACCGGTCAATCAGGGAGCACATTCCACATAAGTCAAGAATTTTATCTGTGTGTGGGTTTTCTTCCTGCTCACAGACTGACTACCTGTGACATGGGTGTAGACAGCACAATGAGGTGTGGAATAGCCCTCCAAATCCCTCAGAGAGTAAAGGTACACTTCTGAAGAGATTTTGCACATACTACTACTACTACAACAAATATTTTTTAACAACTAAAACATTCAAACAGTATTACACCAAGTGTCCTAGTTTTACTCCAACACGTCTGTGCAAAGTGGAATTGAGAAACAATACATACAGCATTGAGTTGCATTTTTTAAAGGTGATTCCTCCCTAAAGTATGGCAACGCTGTTAACTTGTGAAGTATGCACATTTGATTGATTGTTAATGTGTGTGTGATATGTTTCTGTGCAAGTGCAATATCTAAGAAAATATAAGCATCAGATTGACAGGGTTCTCAGCAGGATTTTTTTTCTCAGTGCAATGGGATGGAAAAATCACCTTAAGAAGCCGGGGGTTCTGGGATTGCTTAGGCTTTGACCCCGCTCAAAATTTGGCTTTATGAGCTTATAAAGGGCCTTCTTTGGCATTTTTTTTTTAAAACTTCAAAATGTAGAGTAATCAGAAATTAATCTTGACATAAAAAAAAAAAAAAAATTGTAAGGATTTTCTATAGTAAAGTGCCATGTATAAATTAGCTCCTGTGCAGTAACACACATTTCTACATTCTTTCATGTTTTGGTCTGATGCCTCTTTCTTTTGGCTTTAAAGTAAGTTTGTCACAAAGATAAAAAACAAAAACGATGGCTTTACTTAAAATTTGGCCCTCAAAAATGCAGGCAACAGTGTTTCAGAGGGATATAAATGTAAAATGTTACTTTGGTCCTGGCCTCCCCTATAATACTCGTGCCTGGAGTGCTGCTGTGCTCATACTGGAGCACTGAGACACCAGGATAAGTTCTTCCTGACGGAACGGATTTTGGGGGAAAACGGCTTTTTTCAGATGAGGTTGTAGTTTGTCTGTTTTACAACATTTGGAAAGAAGCGTCATTTGATTTAAAACGGCGATTTGCTGTGAAGTTACTGATTGCGGAATGATCCGTCTTTCCACCTCAGCAGAGAGCCACAGCAAATCCCGCAACGTACACAGACACGGAGTCGAGGATATTATCATAATTATTGTTATTTTCACAAGGGACTCTAACTTTAGTTTAGGAACCAGAGAAGTGGGAGATGTTAATGTTCCAGTCCATGACAGAGAACCGCGTCGTTAGCTGCTCCACAAAAAAGACACGTTAATGACGAACGAATAAAAACTGTCCATGTGAAGCAGGGGACGATTCTTGCAGAAAGAGAGTCCCATTTAGAGACTTTAATCAGCAGAAGAGACAGAAAAGGCTTTGGTACAGGCTGATGAATAAATTGTGGATGCACTGCTTCTACATCAGAACCAGCAGCTCCACAATCAACAGAGAAATGATTATTTTCCCGTTACACATCCTCAAAAACAATGCAACGGCCCAAATGCAGTGTCATTTTTTATTATAACAGTGTAACAGACCGTCATGCTGTAATAATGCTGGTGAGAACCTCGGGGGATGACCCCAGACCCTACTACAATGCTCATGCCTGCAACGCTTGTCATGCGTCTATGCTCCACTAAGTTATCACCTATGCTGTGATAAAATCCTGGTGAGAATCCTGGTTGTCATTCCAATCTTTCTGGCGGAACCTCTGGACTGGCATGAGCAGGAAGAATGGTAAGGTGAAAACACTAAGTGATTGACAGCTAAGATAGATAGCGATACAGACTTTATTTGCCATTTGTACTCTCACGCAAGGTGTGGGTACATCGGAATTTTTTTTCAGAACTCACAACTAAATAAATATAAAAGTATAACGGTATAACAGTATAAAAAGGATGATTTCTTACCCAGTGCACCTTTAAAAAAAAAAAAAAACAATTATATACATCTTACAAAGTACCAGGTTAATGGAGATTGTGAACAGCAATCTCCATTAACCTGGCAGTGTCAATGGCGGTGGTCAATTCAATTTCCATTTATTTAGTTTATATAGCACCAAATCACAACAAAGCTGCCTCAAAGCGCTTTACACAAGTCTAACCTCACCAACCCCTAGAGCAAGCACACAGGTGACAGTGGTAAGGAAAAACTCCCTCTGATGAATTGAGGAAGAAACCTCAAGCAGACCATACCCACTGTTTAGTCAATTGATGGAAGTTCTGTCCTGATAATTTTTTCAGCTGTTTTAACGACTCTCTGAAGAGTCTTCCACTCTGCCTGAGTTGCGGTATCATACCACACAGAGATGTCAGTGGTGTGAATAATCTCCACCAGGCATTTGTAGGCTTGTGTGAGGGGATGGCAGCTCAGCCCAGCCCAGCCCCCCCCCCCCCCCCCCCCCAAAAAAAAAAATTGATCCACCATGTCTTCATTGCGCAAGCGTCATTTGGGACCACAGCAGCTCATCTGAGGCTGATTCTCTTCACCCAAAGCGGTCAAAGGGAATAATGTGATTATTAACCATCAGATGATAAAGTAAAACCTCTTAAAGCATTCTAAAGTCAGTTTTAAGCAGAAACAAGGCTGTTTTAAGCAGAAACGAGGTGACAATCGGCAAGTCGTTACTGACGCTCTGAAATGACGTAGGCGCCACAGCACGTCAGACTCAGACGTGCTGCTGTGCGCTCTGATCGCTCCCCCATCTTTTATTCTGAAATAATGCTGAATTTATGTGGAAATGATTGTTGTACAAAAGCTTCGGATATCTGTCGCTGAGAAAGATGATGACTGGGGTGCAGTTTTAAGCAGACACGAGGTGACGCCCAGAAATGATGCTGCTGACCTCTGAAATGACGCATGCACAGTGAAGGCACGGCAGACTGATTTTGTATTTTTGTGATGCACGAAATGTCAGGCTGCCGCTCCGTCCGCTCGCACACCCGCATTTGCTCCCGACAGCAGACACTTTCCTCTACCATATCCATGTTCTCACGGCTCACAGGAACACCTAAAATGTCAACCCCAAATAATATGTCCACAATAATCTTGAAATGGTCAGGAACTTGTAAAAATATCAGTGCAATACGTAGTAAACATGGCAGTGGTTTTTTCTGTTGTTTTTGGCGATCTTTTTCAAAACTTTTGCCGTTTATTTCCTATTCTTTCATGAAAATAACGTAACTAAACTGAGATGAATGCAATGCCAGGCACTCGAAAACGGCAAAAACCCGAAGGTAATGACGGTGGTCCGTAAGTAGTAGCTACACTATTGCGGCTCCAGAAAAATAACAAAGGCAGTAAACAGACGCTAGAATTGAAAATGTTATAATTATAGTGTTATAAACAGCAGCAACAAAAATCAAAGCCTCCCTTACCATTCCATATTCTGCAGCCTTTCAAAATCCATCAGAATTGGCACGTCTCTTGCCTCTGCTTCGGCTCTGCCATAAACACCGTTGGCATTATTTTCGCTGCCAGAATGCTCCTGGTTTGAATGTTCGTCTGAAAGATACGGCTCGAATCTGTAGGATCTAATCAGTGCTGCAACATCCTCAGGATCCGAGTCAGTCTCGATTTCCTCACAGAAATAATCCACACTTGAAGAGAAGTCAGAAAAGTTCTCGATCTCGTCACTGTCCATGCTGAGGTCTATCTGTTCCTGTTGTCAATCTAACAGACAAAGATGGGACTCTACACGTTGTGACGTCACGGCATCACGTGACCGCCGATGGAACGCTGCCAGCACGCTTTCCAAGAAACACACTCCAGCTCCAGCTTGAAGCCTTTTTCAAATACCAATGGAAGGCATTTCCTGCAACTTCATCTTTACATCTTATCTAAAATTCCAAACTAAGGCATTGTTCACACAGAAACAGGTGCAATCTTTTTCTTGTTCAAAAAGTGTTCCATAAACAGTGAACCGTTTTAACAAACATCCACTGAAAATGCGGTAGGATCTCGTATGCCAGGCCTGTATATGGCAATGTAACGCTTATACAAAAAAACAGAAGACGTGACGCATGTGTATAACTGGTGGAAGGAGCTAATCAATGTAGCAGTAGAGGCAGGAACTTTACAAAGGGGCACAGTGAGTAAAATAAAGCCTTTTAAGAGAAAGAGCTGCCTGTTGTTATTGACTCCGGCTATCAAACAGCGAGACAGACACTAACGAGACTTCTTGCGTGTTTAAAGCAACACAGTGTGATCGTGTATGTTGAAAAACACACTGCACTGTGGGTTGGTCCACTGGCTGCTCTCCACCTCGCAGATGAAGTGAAAGGATGCACACTTTAAGTGAATCAAGTTAAACTGTTCAAAATTGCAATATCAGTAAAGGAAATTGCTAAATTTGCAGTTTGCCAAACTGTAATTTTTTCCGACATGAAATTACTTTGTAAGGATTTAAGCATCTGTGAGATTTCAGGTATCTCCTCTCCTGATTTATAATGTCAAGCCTGATTGCTTCTGAGATGTCTGCCAGTTACTAATTGGTGTCATTGTGCAGAAATGAGCAAAATTCTGTCTCCCATCAACCATGCTGCAGTGTTACTGGCGGAGGGCAGAAGGAGCCAGCGGTAGCCAGAGGACACAAGTGCTGTGCACCAAGACTGTAGACTGCATGCTGAAAGGCTATAAAATCAATTTACTGTACAGCTTCTTTCCGTCTGCAGTTAGACTTGTAAATAATGACAGAGACCCCCACTTACCCTGCCGACCCCCCCA
Source organism: Thalassophryne amazonica (assembly GCF_902500255.1). NCBI lineage: Eukaryota > Metazoa > Chordata > Actinopteri > Batrachoidiformes > Batrachoididae > Thalassophryne > Thalassophryne amazonica. The sequence continues at coordinate 39,272,473 of NC_047113.1, forward strand.
TGCCCACTCCCACAAAGTACAGATTGATCATCCCTGCACTGAAAGGCACAGTACACCTGTATGCCTTGCACAGCCTCTTTCCACTGTTATATTTGACAGTAAACATAGTTTGCCCATTTTGTCTATTTGACTCCTTAACTTCAAACACAAGTATTTTTCCTTTTATTTTTATTGCTGTTTATGCACCAATGACACCAGATCAAATTCCTTGGATGTGAGAACTTACTTAGCAATAGATTAAACTCTGATTCTGATTTTAAAGTGTGACAGATCCTCCACGGTAAATAAATAAGCTCTGCTTTGTGCACATATGTAACACTCAGCTGCACTCTCTGCAAAACTGACTTGGTAGTGAGAATGACACTCATCTAAGATGGATTTTATACCAGCACAAATGCCCTGGTGGTCTGCAATATTGTTTGTCTGAGGCTGGCGTGCCCAACCAGTTAATCGATCGCGGGCTGAGTTCCAGTTGATCTCATGAAAAATAAAATAAAAAAAAATAAAAAAAATCCTTGAGAGGATTTAGTGCTGCTATAACAGACTAATGCAGCAAGTGGTAGCAATGCATCAACAAGGATGCCGGCTGCAGTTAAACGTGAGAGAAGAAGAAGAGCTCTTCTTCCATGGTGGATAATAAAGGAAAAATTAAAATTTTCATTCTGGATTATTTTTTCATTTATTCGAATGGCAAATCCATCTGTCTTATCTGCAATGTAAATGTGGCTTTACTGAAGAAAGGGAATTTGGAACGGCATTTCAGACAATTCACAAGAAATACAATGCTAACTTCTAATGCTAACCTGGCTAAATCTACTCTGCTTGCCCAAAAAGCTCAGGAATTGAAAACTCGGCAAGCATGAAGAGTGATGAATGTGGCGAACAAGATTGCAGTGTTCTGTTCGGGCCAGGAGTATGAGAACACATTTATTCTGTTCGCAGTTGGAGGAGACACACAGCTGTTGCACAAAGCCATTAGGTGGCTCAACACAGGTAAATTTCTGGAACGTTCAAACCATGTTCAACCTCCAAAATATGCACAGCTTTTGGATTTGAAAGCAACTTTAAAAGAAAATTACATGTGCTATCAAGCAGGTTGCAAAAGTGCGACTTGCAGAGCTTTCCACACTTGGACACAGAACTTAAGCAGCAGGACACAGACTGGGCGGAGCCTGAGAGTGCACGTTATGATGATCATGTGCAGAGCATCTTGACAGAATTTGACAGGCACTTTACTGACTTTGCATCTAAAGAGCCTGTTGTCAGTTTTTTGTTTTCCATTTAGGGTAAATGTAGATGTGGACTGTATATCGTCCAAAGTGGCATCACTCACTTCAACCTGAATCATCACACTGAAAAATGACATTGAGCTCAAATCCAGAGTAACACCTGACAAAAATGTCCAAATCTGGAATCTAATGCAGACAGAGAGTGCATGAGTGCCTGCTTACAGCGGCACTCAGCACCTCCTGTTTGGCCTATGAGAGACCCGCTTCCTCCTCTTGGCGTGAGAAGTCCCACTAAGGTAGTGAACAACTTTTTCAACTTGAGGCCAGTCCTTGGCCTACGTGGGTTTATTCTTTTCCACGATGCACATTTACTTCAATGATGCATTATTATTGTTAAAACCTGCCAAAAAAATTCTATTTCATTTTATTTTCATTTATACAGCGCCAATCACAACAAAGTTGCCTCATGGTGCTTTACACAATTAAGGTCTAACCTTACCAATCCCCAGAGCAAGCACACAGGCGACAGTGGTAAGGAAAAACTCCCTCTGAGGAAGAAACCTCAAGCAAACCAGACTCAAAGTAGTGACCCTCTGCTTGGGCCATGCTACTGACACAAATTATAAGAGTTCATAATACAAAATCCTGGAAATGTTGCTGGTGCACAGGACATCAGGTTTTCCAAGCAGACATCACAACAAAAACTGTTATTATATTGGTGCACTTGTATATTGTGGCTACGCTATGGTGTTTGATATGGCTTGGTAGATCTCGATACACTGTCAACTTTAAAAGTAGATCTTGGTTCAAAAAAGGTTGGGCACCTCTGGTCTGAGGTCACAGGCCCCTGCAGATTTAAAATCTTCAGACAGAGGAATCTCATAGCTGTAAAATCAATATAGTTAACTAACAGCAATGTTCTGCTTTAAAAAATCAGGAGTAACATTACTTTTGGACTTACTAACATCAGATCATTGTCCACCAAATTACCTGCAACTGCACTGAACTATAAATTCCAACAATCATCTTTGCAATGAATGTGTAATTACTGCTAAATATTCTCATATTCTCTATTTTTAATATGTTTCCATTAAATGCATTTTCAATTTGCATTCATGTTGTAGCACACACAACAACAAAAGCTTATTCATGTCTGAAAGTGAGAGCAGTGTGTCAGCCACTGATCATTAAGAATTTTTTCCTCTACAGCCCCTTTCAATTCAGGCCTGTGTAGAGTTGCATTGTGCTGCGCATGCTGCGCACAGGGAAGCTTGACCCGCCTCTTCTTCTTGTGTGGTTTTGAAGCTTCACTGCCAGCAAGTTCAGCAGAGTCCAGCGGGATAAATAAACTCTAGCAATGCAGGTATGTACTTATTAAAAAAACCTAAAAGGATTTTTCACCAGACTGGCATAGGGTAGCATACAGTTGCGGAGGCATGGTGTACAGTAGCACAGTGTTGCGTAGACTTACATACAGTAGCGGAGTGTTGCATAGACTTGCGCAGAACACTGTGTCCAGTGCTCTACACCAAATGTCCAGGAAAAGATTAAACATCTTTCATTTTTTCCCGCCCATTTCGTGGAAGTGGTTGCCACATAGGGTTGCATAATCTCGGTGTTGGGCTGCATAAGCTTGGCATAGTCGGTACACCTCATTACGCAACTCTACATTGGCCCGATGTGAAAGGGGTTTAAGTCTTAAATATTATCGCAAATTTCCTTGAAATATCATATTTTGAGGCTACATCGCTGATCTGACAAAACCTAATTAACACATTCAGGTGTCTTAACACTTGATTGACTGAGTACACCCCAAACAAGCTATTGAGCTTGTGGCATGGGGGTGAAATGTAAAATGTGTAGATTGAGAACTACTGGCTTAGTCTTACCTGGGAAAGCTGGTAGGATAAGGCGGAGAGCTGCAAAATGTGCCACTGGCCCTCTGCATTCCTCCATTTTCACCGACACACTGGCCTCTACTCCAGATGGTGCCAATGGTTGTTATTGGAGAATACAGGCTGGACACTGGCTTCTGATCCTTCTGCTGCTGAGCTTCATTGTTGCTGCTGGTGCTGACTCCAAAGTGGTAGCTTTGTCCTCCTGAAGTACTGACTCCACAGATGGAGATGGGACTAGGGCTGGGTCTGTCTGAGGAAGGAGTACTGTTCATTTGGCAATAATTCTGACCTGCAGATGTCTTCTCCTGTTTTATCACCCCAGGGGTACAGAGTTGAAGGTATCCAGCATCCTTTTCTTTCTTCACCAATACAGGCAAAGAGGTGGATATGTTAGAGCTGGACTGATCTGGACTTGGCATAATGCTGCCATTGAGAGCACCAGAGACAATGCCACTGTCATTACTGTTCACAACCACAGTGGGCTTTGTGTCCCTCTCTGAGCAAACATCTCCGAGTAGAGAATCCTCTGCCAGAGTTGACAGGAAGGCATCATCACCTACATAAAAGTCTGATGGGGATCCACAGAGCTCAAAGTCTTGGAGCAGGTCAAGTGTGCTGTCTCCAAACAATTTCTGGTTGACATCAACATCTTTACCAATATGCTCGAATGCATGATCCAAGTCAATAGGTTCCTGGTCTCCTTTGTCCATGGAAAACACCTCTGCTTTCATAGAGAAAAGGTTGGGGTCTGATCCCCCAATAAGCGTATCCATGGAGGACCGGGCACTGTCTGCCATATTGACCTCCATTTGGAGCAAACTTCCCCCCATGGTCTGGCGTCCAAACATGGTAGGTGTCTGAGAGTGTAGAAATAACGGTTGCGGCTGTTGAGCCTTCTGATCTTTGGTCAGGCTCCTTGGCTCATTATCTTCCAGCAACAGACCAGTGGTGGCAGAGAAGTTGAGCTCCTCAAGAAGAGGACTGTTGCTGAGACCATTAGGTATGTCACCTGGCTGCATTAATGGGCTGGATGGAAGAACATTAGAGGTGGAAGAGGTGATGGACATGGCACTGCGAGGAGCTACGTTCAATGGAGCTACCTCCTCCGGGCTGTCAGTGTAGACCAATTTACCTAAATGGTCATCTCTTCTGTAGGTTATCTTCTTTACGCCACCTTTATCCATCTTCTAATGTATTGGAAGACAGACAGAGGACAGGGTTAGCGCACAAAATAATATTTCCATGATCGGAGAGAGCTGCTACAAATGTCAAACGTGCCCCTGCCCGCCCTTGGTTAGCTACAGCTAAGGAGACAGCTTTTTTTTTTTTTTTATAAGCACATATACGCACACTCTCATTACCTATACAGCATACCGAAGTATACAACAAACACAATATAATTCTAGTTAGGTCAACTAGTTAGCAGTGAGTCGACAGGAGTTAAGTACGTGCTTACATTTGAATCACACTGTGCTAGCCGCTAAGGTAACGGTGCATTTCTAGGTAAAAGCTTGAATTTACCCTTGAAATGGCTTATTGCTGAGCTGTGTCCAAGAAACATCTGTCAACATTTCTGTCTCTGTGTCTGAAAGTGACAACACCGCCAAACCTACGTTTGCGTCTTAACCTAGCTCCCCGCTACATGGCGAGCTAAAACGATACACAACACGCCAGGCTGCAAGCACTTCAACGGGGTTCCGTCTCCGCCATCGATCCGGTTGTAATAACTCCCGCGAAGTGCATTAAAGTAGCTAAACAAAATTATAAATTAATACATTGGAATTTTTGAATTTAAACTGCGGCGATTCCGCAGCTAGCCATTAGGAACGCATTCGCTAACCTCCAAGAAAAACAGACAAAATGGAGCATAGACAAAGTCAGCCCCATGGCGAACTTGTTTACAACGCGCAGCGTCCCCTGTTGGCTGAAGTGGCGAACTTCAGTTTGTTTTGCCAGTACGTATCTCGATTTACAATATAAATTTATCAGGGACTCAGTAAACAACAAAGGTTACAATAACCAAACACAATGTGCTTCTTTGGGTACACAAAAAGAAAAAGAAGTCATTTTAGTCCAGTAGAGTAGTAGCCAATAGGGTATAAAGTGCAAGTACTATTTAAAAAAAAAACTGATTATTTTTTTGGCCGGTTAAGAATTATCAGTAAACCATTGCTATTGGCCAGCATTGCAGTTTGAGCACACACGCACGCGCGCGCGCACACACACACACACACACACACACACGCACACACACACACACACTAGTAGCCAATAGGGTATAAAGTGCAAGTAGTAGGGGAAACCGGGGCACAGTGAATCAATAGCTATGTCTGCAAAACTACATATATATTTGCAGCAGTTATGCCATATTTTTATGCATAAAGGCACCCCCTTATAAATTAGTGTATTGTTTTTGGATACATTAAGGGTAAAAAGTGGTAAGTGAAGTCAGTTTTTTCCTATCAAAAGTAAATTTTGTGGATGTCAGTGTCTTTGTATTTATTTCTCACAACAGAGGAAAGGTGGCCCAAAAAATTGTTATTAGTTAGAGGACTACCCCGTCCACCTGATGAGCATGTATGTCTTCTCCAGACTATCAGCTATTTGATAACATGACTCATGTGTGTCACATGCACCCAGGGCACAGTGAATCCGTCTAGAAAGTGATTTACTAAGCCCCAGTATCAAGTGGATGACAAATATTACTTGTTGAAGTGTATGCATTTATTTTTTCCATGAAATATTTATTATTTGTGTATATAAACAACTGTTTTCACATTTGAACAGAAATTATGACAGTTGTATTTATCATAGTTTTTAAAGGACTTATATCACTATATAAGACACTCATACATTACGTAGCTGGTTTGCTGGATTATAGTTTGTATATGCATCAGCATATATTTAATAATTTTGAAGAAATCTTTATAATCATGTGTTTTTTCATTATATTCTAAGTCGATTCGCTGTGCCCTGAACACTGATTCACGGGGCACAGTGAATAAAAAAATTTAAAATCGATTTTCAACACCTATAAATTACACTTGGGGAGAAATAAATAACACATGCTTATAAACAATAACTTGCTGTATTAAATCCACAATAGAATGACCTAAACCTATGCATAATGTGTTTATGCTGCCACAAAACAACATTTCTGATCCACTGTGCCTCGGCTTCCCCTAGTATTTTAAAAACATTGATTATGATTTGGCTGGTTAAGAATTACCAGTAAACCATTACTACTGGCTAGCATACACAGTCCTTGGGCTATGGCCCCAAACCCATCTGGATGGAATGCAGGTTTACACTCACCGGCCACTTCATTAGGTACATCTGTTCAATTGCTCAATCTACCATGAAGAGGAACCGTGGATCTTTTTGAGATGGATCCTAAGGAGGATCTGGACTTGTGGAGGTCCACAGTTGTTCTCAAGCAGTCTTGCCTTAATTCTTTAGATTTTCTTCCCTGCTGTAGAGCAGATAGAGTGGATAAGGAGCTGGCCTGCCAATATGTAGACCAGGGTTTAAATCCTGCTCGTGCTGCCTGCCTATGTCCTTACAAAAGATACTTCTAAATGGGTACTAGCTTTGGCTGCGGAGTTGTAGACTCCCATCTGCTTGATGCTAAGAAATCTGGAGATGAACACCGGTACATCAGGGCCTGTTGTAGGACTTAATTCTTCTTCAAGCAAAGGAGGCACTGGTTCTTCAGTTGGGTAGTTAGGCCTTTTGATACAGATGAATGTTTCATCAGATCCTCCCTCCCACCTATACAGGACCTAGACCTGGCACACTGCCTTAACAGGGCCACAGAGATAGTGAGAGATCCCATCTACCCAATTCATGGACTCTTCAATCATCTGTCCTCCAGCAGACGTGGTGCAAGACTGCCAGACTCGGAAAGAGCTTATTCCAATAGGCCATCAGATTCCTCAACTTCCTCGAACAAACATACAATTTTTCTGTCGAAATGGAGTTGTTGAACTCCTGAACAAACACAAACACACACACACGCACACACACACACACACACACACACACCACACACACACACACACACACACACACACACACACACACACACACACACACACACACACACACACACACAAATGCAGAACTTCACAAATGCAGAACTTTTTTGTGCACTAATGCAATGTTACTCATCACTTGATTACCCCATTACTTTATCACCATCCAGCTGTCAAGTTTACATTTCTTGCCACTGTGCAGTAAATGCAACTACTGTGGAAGCAGCATGCAATATTTTTTTTTATTGTTACTTGTCTTCAGGCCCATAGGTATGTGATCCTTTTATTTATTTTTTCCCTGTTTTTACTTAATGTTGTCTATGTTGCAAGTGAGGTCAGATAAACACAATTTCTTTCAGCTGTACACTTCCAACTGAGGGTCTGAATGACAATAAAGTTCACTTTGACTTTGACTTTTGTCCAAGGTGTATGTAAATGCATGTCCAAAACTGTGCACAGAGAATTATAACCAGTTGTAGAATTTTTGGCAATCAAGAATCTTGACATTGGAAATCCAATTTCTAGTCAATGCTATAATGTGGAGGATCCTTGGGTACCATTGGGATGCCTTTTCTGTCGAATGAAAGGTTTCTGATACTCAGACGACGAGTATCACTTGCACTGTGGGGGATGTAGATGTAGTCAAGAGGACATGTTGAAAATCAAACCTACCTCATGAATTTGTCGTCCAGGAGTATTAGGTTTTCACCCTAAATAAATTTATAACAAGCTGAAATTTTCAGGGAAGTCTCAGAAGACCTTCCCTATTAACATATCAAAAGTCCCCAAGAATCCCCTGCGAGGGTTTTGACAAATTCTAGATGGTGTCCAAGATGGCTGCCGATTTTAGATTTTGTCATATTTCAATCCCCAGTCATGACAGACATACAAATAATGTGTCAAAATATATGTTTATTGGGGTGGGGAGTTCAATGCTTATGGTATTTTAAAGATTAAAAATGATTTTATGGCCTTATTAGCTATAGAAAGAGCAAATGGTGTATTTTTGCTAACCCGAACAAATGCAACATTGGATATTAAAAGCTTGTCACAATGGTGACAACAGGCAAGACTTAGCTGCTACCTTAATTGTAAGTTGAAATGCTTAGCTTGTAATCTTAACCCTAAAATTTTAAGTTTTTCACCAATAAATCAATAAATCAATTGCAGTGATGATCCTCATGCATCATCTTCATTGCCAGTTTCGGGACTGTCAGTGTCTTCTTCATCTTCAAGGAAGGATGACATTGGTGCTACATTGTTGCAAGTTTGACCACTGCACTTAATACACAAGGCAGACCAGTGCACTCCCATCTTCCTGCAGCCACATGATGCTCCACAGCCATCTGCTTTGCAACCACAGGAGATCATGTTAAGCAGAGTATCTGGAGCAATGGTACGGTCAGTTTCAAATGGAGTCAGGATGCCATCCAGTTTCCATCCCCAGGCTGTTGGCTGCAAGGGCCTTCCCATCCATTCTTGAACAGTGAGATATGTTATGAATGAATGCTGCTTGGCTGCTGCTCTTGTTGGAGGCAAACTTGTGAGTTGGAAGGAAGAGGACAGTGATGTTCTGCTGAATGCCATTTTGTAGGCAATGTAGCGGAACTCATCCAGTGATGCACAGTCAGGTGCACGTTTAATATCTCTCTGTGTGGAATGCAATCATCCGAATGTCATCCAGGTACATCACATTCCAACATTAAAGTGCAATTTGCAGCGGTTTCCCTAATGTATTGAAGTTATTGAATGCACACATATTGCTATAAAGGCACCGTCACATGATGAATTTGTTTTTGTTAATAGGAAACAATTTTATTCCATCAATGTACAAATCATATGTGATGCAAAATGCATTGGGTTGGGTGGGGAACAGGCTAGGGACTGACACAGTGTGCGATGGTGGCTGCTTAGTGTGTGCATAGTTTATTTGTGTAATTGTTCTGAACAAAACCAGCACGGGCACATTTGGGCATGTGCGCATTCAAATATGTTTTTTGTTATTGTTATTAATGTTTTTGTTTTTTGCTTGATGATAGAGAGGGGAATCCCCAGGTTCCAGGGCCTATTTAAATTATATTTAAATAGGGGCATGGACAGGGAGGAGTTTGGTACGTGTGCATGTATGCTGTTGGGATGTTGATTGGGATGTACAAATGGAACATGCTTGTATCCATGCATATGCACACTTTGATACAATTTCACTTTATTTAGTTTAGATAGCACTAAATAACAACAAAGCTACCGTAAGGCGCTTCACACAAGTAAGGTCTAACCTTACCAACCCCTAGAGCAAGCACACAGGTGACAGTGGTAAGGAAAAACTCCCTCTGATGATAATGAGGAAGATATCTCAAGCAGACCAGACTCAAAGGGGTGACCCACCGCTTTAGCCATTCTAACAGTTACAAGATTTTGTAAAGTTTTATAAGACAAAAAATAACAACAAAAGAAGAATTTGATGAGAAGTCCAGGCAGGTGTCCAGTCACAGGCAGGGGTCATCCATCATGCCATTCAGTGGGCCTGTTCCCGTGGCAGAGTCAGTTCCACGTCCATTTCAGAATTTATGCAGTCGTCAAATCCAGCACATGACATCATGATGTCATCCGCACCTTGGACAGAGAGAAAAAAAGCAGAAACAGTCGGACAGAAAAACTACACCTAAGGTAAAATTCATTAGCATTAAGCTACAGGAAAGCAGAGAAAATACAAGGTGATCGCCGGCCGCGAGCCCAAAGCTTCACTAACAGACCCAGAATTTAGATAAAGTTGAGGCCGTGGCCCGCTCCGTTTACTAATGAAATGAATTTAAAAGGGTAGGAAGCGTAGTACCATGCTATGCCAGTATGCTAGCCATACGAAATGGAAAATAAATGCGGAAGTCTGGAGTTGAATGTCTCTGCAGAATCTGTTTTATTGATGGATGGAGATCATTCCACAAAACAGGGGCACAATAAGAGAAAGCTCTGTGGCCCGCAGAGTTTTTATTCACCTGAGGAACACAAAGTTGTCCCGCATCCTGCGAACGCAGAGCCCGGGCCGGTATGTAGGGTTTCACCAAATTGGCCAGGTAGCAGGGCACCAATCCATGAACAATTTTGTAGGTCAGCAGCAAAACCTTACAGTCCGCTCTCACAGAGACAAGAAGCCAATGAAGAGATGCCAGAATCGGGGTAACATGGTCAAACCTTCTGCTTAGTGTTAAATGTCTGGCAGCAGCATTCTGGACCAGCTGGAGACCCCTAATGCTGGACTGCGGTAACCCTGAAAAATAGGACATTACAATAATTCAATCTGGAAGAAACAAATGCACAAATGAGGGTCTCAGCATCAGCCATAGACAGGATGGGGTGAATCGTTGCTATATTTCACAGGTGGAAGAAAGCAGTCCTTGTATTATTGCTCATGTGGAGGTCAAAGGACAACGTAGGATCAAAAATCACCCCAAGGTTCCTCACTTTGTCAGTGTGCTGTATGACATGCAAGCCTATGCTAAGCATTAACTGGTCAAATTGATACATCTGCATTTTTTCTACTTACTCCAGTTTCTGGGTTTTAGCGTATGCCATGTTTCAGTAGGAAATCCACACAAGTCTTTCTACATGAGGCCCCTGGTCTTCAGGATTGTGTTGCTTCCAGTCTAACTGACTGGTTGTGAGACTTGGATTCTAGTCAGTCAACTGAAGCATTGAGGGGATGTCTTTGGAACTACAGTGGGTCCATCCATCCATCCATCCATCCATCCATCCATTGATTTTTTTATACTCACTTGTTCTAGTTAGTGGTAATGGGGGAAAATAGTAGGTCTCTACCAGGACATCCTTGGATGCCACCGGAGTGGCTTTTGGGTCAAGTGAGCATTTAAGGAGGTGTAGATGCAGCATATTACTTACATTATAATGACTATGAAAGCACTTCATAAATGTGGTCCATTTACCATTTGATTTACATTATGAGAATATTTAGATTTAGGACTTCCCTGAATATAATCCAGCCCACTCATGTCTCAATGCTGAGGACCCCAGCAACTTGAAAAGACTAAGGTGAGGTCCATATATCACCAACTGTTGCAGATACATGGGTTGCTTCAGGACATATGGATGGACCAGTTGTCTGTCTGGGTGGCTGCCAATCAAGACCCAGGGGCACAAGTCTGGTGGATGTGTCAAGCTACAAAACCAGTGCAGGCTCCAAGACCCGAGCTATGCTGGATAAGGCCTAAAAGACAGTGGACACAAGTTAGAAACAGAAAAATAACATACAATGTTCCAGTTAAAGTATATCTGCACCAGGTAACTCACTTTTTTGATGTTGCTACAAGTTAAGTGCGGGTGGGCGGCGTGCTGTATTGCCACTGTACATGTGGGGGGCGCTATTGCACAAGGTACAGTGTACCCAGAAAGTATTCACAATGCTTCACTTTCCACATTTTATGTTACAGCGTTATTCCAAAATGGATGAAATTTATTTTTTCATCAAACTTCTACACACAATACCCCATAATGACAATGTGAAACAACTTTTTTGTTTGTTTGTTTTTAGATTTTTGCAAATTTATTAACAATTAAAAGCAAACAATTAAAAGAAATCACATGTACATAAGAATTTACAGCCTTTGCCATGAAGCTCAGAATTGAGCTCAGGTGGGTCCTGTTTCCACTGATCATCCTTGAGATGTTTCTACAGCTTAACTGAAGTCCACCTGGGGTAAATTCAGTTGATTGGACATGATTTGGAAAGGCACACACCTGTCTACATATATAAGGTCCCGCAGTTGACAGTGCATGCCAGAGCACAAACCGAACATGAAGTCAAAGGAATTGTCTGTAGACCTTCAAGACAGGATTGTCTCAAGGCACAAATCTGGGGAAGGGTACAGAAACATTTCTGCTGCTTTGAAGGTCCCAATGAGCACAGTGGCCTCCATCATCCATAAATTGAAGAAGTTCAGACCCACCAGGACTTTTCCTAGAGCTGGCAGCCCTTCTTAACTGAGCGATTAGTGTAGAAGGGTCTTAGTCAGGGAGGTGACCAAGAACCTGGAACAGGTCACTCTGTCAGAGCTCCTGTATTCCTCTATGGAGAGAGGAGAACCTCCCAGTTGGACAGCCATCTTTGCAGCAATCCACCAATCAGGCCTGTATGGTAGAGTGGCCAGACAGAAGCCACTCCTTAGTAAAAGGCACATGGCAGCCCACCTGGAGTTTGCCAAAAGGCACCTGAAGGACTCTCAGACCATGAGCAACAAAATTCTCTGGTCTGATGAGACAAAGATTGAACTCTTGCCGTGAATGCCAGGTGTCATGTTTGGAGGAAACCAGGCACCATCCCTACAGTGACTCGTGGTGGTGGCAGCATCATGCTGTGGAGCAGCGGCAGGAACTGTGAGATTAGTCAGGATTGAGGGAAAGATGAATGCAGCAATGTACAGAGACATCCTGGATGAAATCCTGCTCCAAAGTGCTCTTGACCTCAGAGTAGGACAATGACCCTAAGCACACATCCAAGATATCAAAGGATTGGCTTTACGACAACTTGTCTTTGAGTGGCCCAGCCAGAGCCCAGACCTGAATATGATTGATCACCTCTGGAAGTACCTGAAAATGGCTGTGCACCGACGCTCCCCATCCAACCTGATGGAACTTAAGAGGTGATGCAAAGAGAAAAAACTTAAAAAAAAAAAACTTTTATGTTGTCATTATGGGGTATTGTGAATAAAATTTTGAGGTTAAAAAAATAATTTACTCCATTTTGGAATAAGGCTGTAACATAACAAAATGTGGAAAAAGTGAAGCAATGATGTAAATAAAGCTGCTCAGTTTAATTAATACTTTTTATTAAGTACTTGTGTTGGTCATTTGTACATTGTAGATTAATGACCTTTGAATGTGAGCCCTTTCTATTCCTGGAACTGTTTGTATTACGCCATCATTATACAACACATCACATCATTGCCAATTCCAAATCTGGACACCAGTCACAGGACTATGATACAGGCCTACCAGAGTTTTATGCAATTACTTAATGCAAAGGTGCATCTGTCAGAATAATTTTACCTGATATAGCATCCAGTTATACAGTTTTTCATATATCATAGCTATTTATTTATTCATTCATTTTTTTTACATACTCGTATAGTAACTCTCTCTCTCTCTCTCTCTCTCTCTCTCTCTCTCTCTTCAGGCATAATCTTACAATGTAAACCACAAGTAAGAACGAAAAATATAAGTACTCTTTCAAGCAAGTTATAGTTACATTCAGTACTGTTGCATTCAAACACTTTATGGCTGAGGTACCTTGCTTTTGGTGCCTTTTATTTTATCTTCATCTTTTACCTGCAAAAGAATTATTATTTATTAATTAAAATACTAATAGCTAATCATGCAGTGACTTAAATAAGTGGTCTGAGATTACTGACACATTTTAGTTTGTTGCTGCCCTCTAGAGCACAAATGGAGTTCTAGTTATTGACATATTACTGCATCCAAAAACAATGAAGAATCAGTGACAGAGACAGTGGAAATACTTCTACCAAGGTTCAGTAGTTCTCTGTTACTGTTTGTCTTTAACAGAGCTGATGTGCAGGTGAGGACGCTGTAATCAAAGGCAGAATTTAAAAATAATGTTAAAGATGATCTTGGTTGTGCCTCAAACTCTAATCAACGCTGATTTTGCATACAAAATCAATCAGAACTTTCTGTTTGTGTGTGTGTGTGTGTGTGTGTGTGTGTGTTATCGAGAAAACTGTGAAAATAATTTTGGTGAAATTAAATGACTTTAACTCATAGCTGACCACTTATAAAAGTGTGTGATATCAGTTAACTGATTGGTCTGTCATCCTGTGATTTGCCTGCAGGGCGCGTGTCTGTTGATTGATAATGGAAACATATTGTGTGAACAGCTTCTTTGACACAAAATCACCTCCAAATTCAAAAATATACAGCGAGTATGTCAAAAAGCACATCATGCATTTAGTGCCTGCACATGCTGGTTTACAGTTTGCCTTCATCAGAGCATCAGTGGCTGAAAGTGGTCTTAAGATTATAATAATATAACCCAATGCTAAAATACCTTCGGGCATATGAGCATTGTCTTAAAGTAGACCTGCATTGAAATAAATGCAGTCAGATCTTTGGACCAAAAAATGACTTATATTTACACAAGATCCTTCTGAATGTAGTAAAGTAAATCTGCAAGCCCAGATCTGTCATTCAACGGAGAAATCTTTGTTTAAAAATGACAAATTTACAGCTACAATTTAGCCCTCCGCAAAACTGTCATCACATCCGGGACGCTACCGAGACATCACAGAGAAGACCCTCTCCCAGCATGCATTGTGCGCGCCAACTGTAATTTGTGGATTTACGTCAGTTTGCATCTTTTTCTTGTCTTATACGGAAGGATCTACTTTTTTTAAAACTTCATATTGTCTTGCGGTACGTTTGGTGAGTACACATTTCTTTTATTTGTGCTTGAAAATTATTTTGGGGGACTTTTTCATATGCCTGTTTGATTGAGTGGTGTTGCATTGAAAATCTACTGTCTTTCGCCTCCGGTGTTACCGTCGCGGGGTATGGAGGCAGGACCCGCAAAGAATTCAAGTCATTAAAAATGTATAAACCTCTCTCAGCGGCCATGGAGCTCTGCGGCTTCGATTACTGAGACGTGCAGCGCTGCGGATTTTGCCGCAAGAAATGTGTCCTTGCGAGCAACATGTGTCACCGGCCGCTTCACATTAAAACAGCGAGCGTAGTCTCTGGACTTTTGCCAAGTTGGCTGCACCTCCATTCAGTAGACAGGGAGGTGGTGCACAGCAGACAGGGGGGGCGATGTGAGTGGCCCGCTGCGGCGTTTACCGAGCCTGCAGACTCAGTAAGTGCGTCGGATGCAGAGAGCGAGGCGTCGGGGAAGAACGTCACCCGCTCTCGATGTCGCCGCTGATCTGAGCATGCAGAGCTGTATCTCACATTCATTGCTGCTTACTTTTGGATGTTGAAACCAGGATGTGTATAACAGTAACATTACTAACAGATAAAATCAATTTCAATGCGGGATCGGACTGAAGGCGGGAGCGCTCCGTCTTGTGCCGGATGTCACTGCAATGTCCCGGATGTACAAACAGTTTTCGCTGAGGGCCAAATTTTAGCTGCAAATTTGTCATTTTTAAATGAAGATTTCTCTGCTGAATTACAAATTTGGGCTTGCAGATTTACTTTACTACATTCATAAGCGTCTTATAAATACATATCAGCTATTTCTTTCTGAGATCTGACCACATTTATTTCAATGCAGGTCTACTTTAATAAAACTAAATGTGGAAAAAGTGAAGCTATATATATATAGTTGTTTATATTGATTATTAAGATCCTGTTGTCTTATTTACAATTTCTACAAGTTCATTTTCAATCAAGCCCCTCTTTTTTGTCACGTGATAATTTGAGGACCACAATGAAAATAAGCGTTTATGCTTTATTGTGTTATCCGTGTATCATTGACACATTCACCTCTGTGTTTTTATTGTTGTTGCAGAATAAACTTAATCAATCATAAACAATACTTTACTTTTTAACGGCGTCTGCAGGAGGTCGTCTGTCTGCGTATACATGAGCTTTTGAAAAGAGCAGAAGTTACTTTTGACCACATGTGATACGTGTGCACACTGACGTCTGCAAGATGTCTTGTAAATCACTCCAGAGGTGTCATCAGTTTTAAAAAAACAACGTTTTCAGTTATTGGAAGTGTTTATTTCTCATTATCTTTTACATAATATATGAGAAATATTCGATTTACACAGAAATGCAGTGAAATTACCAACCAGAGAGACCAGCCAGTGATGTCACCACTCTGACATCTGTGAGATGTGTTGTGTGGGCCGCTGAAGAGGAGGTACTGCTGGCCCACCACCACCAGATGGCGCCCTGCTTGAAGTGCAGGCTTCAAGCAGGAGAGGGCATCATAGCAACCTGGAGTGACAGCTGTCACTCGTCATCAGCACCAGCTGTCACTCAATCACATCACCACCACCATAAAGGCCGGACTGCAACTCCACCTCCCCGCCAAGAAATCAGCTACCTTGGAGGTAATATTCTCTGCTGAATTTAAACTGAGTCATAGTCTGATCTCTTTTGCAGCCATTTTCCTGTGGTGTTTCCTTATCTGCTGGATTGGCATTTGGTGTGATTAGCGACGGCTTCGCCTCACACCCCAACCAGATAAGTGGTTAAACAGGAGCTGCATGAGTGTGTGATTGGAGGTGGAGGTGCTCCCTCCCAAAAGAACACAGACTGTGGGATTACTGAGTGTGCATACTCACACATTCACCTGTGCTGTTTTTGTTCTCTGCCAGCAGTGCCAGGTCTGACAGCTGGAGATGGTGGCCACCTGGGGACTCAGGACTTGGCGGCTCCGGTGTTCTTCAGATCCGTTGGCGGTGAGGGCCGTGTGGGATCCGGCTCGGTTCTGGACGGGCGTCTCCTATCCTCGAGCCTGCCCACACGTCACCCAATGTGTAATTGACTGTAGTTCCAAACTTGTTATTGTCTGTATTCCGTTGTGCACAATTTACAACATTAAATTGTTACTGTTTGGCTTATCCATTGCCCGTTCATTTACACCCCCTGTTGTGGGTCCGTGTTCCTACACTTTCACAACAAGATGTCTGGTAAATCACTCCAGAGGTGTTATCAGGTTACAAAAATAGCATCTTCAGTTTTAGAAGTGTTTATTTGTCGCTTTTACATAATATATGAGAAAAATGTTAGATTTACACAGAAATGCAGCTGTCAGCCAGTGACGTTGTGGTGCCCCCCCCCCCCCCCCCCCACCACCACCAAGATTTGCATGATTCATAACATAAAAATAGAAAATATGTGACCTTTTGACCTCTTAAAATAGGTCAATGTTAGCCATCTCTGAATTTGAAGACCCTGGCAGTAATAAGACTGGACTTATGCTGAGCACAGACAGAAGGATGGATGGACGGACGCAAAGCCCTTCACAATACCCGATGGCTTCGGGTAAAAACCAACAGATTTTCATTTGTGTGTATCGGAGCAATAATGCTCTGGTGAAATGTGATCCTGTGGCATTTTTAAATCATAACAATAATTTTAAAAACAATGCACTGTGCTATTTTCTATAGAAAGCAAGTTCACTTATTTACTATAAAATTGTGCAAAAGGTTTTGAGATCAGAGCCATGAATTTGACTTCCCAATTGTGTGTGTGCACGCATGCATGTGTTTGACCAAGGGGTGACGTTTTCAGCAGTGTTTGTTTGTTTGACTGTCAGCAGGATAACTAAAAAAATAAAGAATGGATTTCAAGACATCTGGTGAGCAGATAGACGGTGTTCTGAGAAATGAGTCAATTTTGGACGTGATCTGGATTAAATTCTAAAACTGAAACCCAGATGAATGTTTGGCACACAGAAACATTTAACCCAAAAAGAATGTGACAGGATTTTGATGAAATTTGGTGAACAGATGGATAATGTCATAGAAAATGATGGATTTTATTTGGAATTTGCTCTGGAACATATATCCAGAAAGTTTAAATAATATGGTGGAGGTATCCACTCTCTGGGTGCTTTCTAGCTGTTGATGTTTGTTTGTTTTAGAGTTTGGAAACATGCTTTTATCTGAAGCACAATTGTTATCTTTTGACACACGTGTACTGTACATACTAAATAACCTCCTTCCTGCATTAAATGATCGTGTTATTTTCTCACATATTTGGTGAGCTGCACTCTGGATTATACAGGAAGACCTTGCAAAACTGCCAATTATTAGTTTAATATTACAGCACATACAGACTTTATAACTTCATGCTCAGCTTTTATATCATATTACACCATTCACGCTGAAGCTGCATGAAATTTGATCCCTTCCAAAAACCAGAATGTAACCTGGGAGTATCACACAAGCAGAAAATATAGTTAATGCAGGAGGAAGGGAACTCAGATCTAATGTGACACACAGTGTGATGAATAAGAAACATGGTTTGGTGCATATTTGGGGAGAAATTCCTTCTCAGAGAGGGGAAACAGACAACCTACCAGCCATGTATGAGTCTAAATATTTTCACAGGAATACAATGGGCAAACACAATTAATTACTTCCACTGACCAATATACAGTAGTGTTCAGAATAATAGTAGTGCTATGTGACTAAAAAGATTAATCCAGGTTTTGAGTATATTTCTTATTGTTACATGGGAAACAAGGTACCAGTAGATTCAGCAGAGTCTCACAAATCCAACAAGACCAATCATTCATGATATGCACACTCTTAAGGCTATGAAATTGGGCTATTAGTAAAAAAAGTAGAAAAGGGGGTGTTCACAATAAATAGTAGTGTGGCATACAGTCAGTGAGTTCGTCAATTTTGTGGAACAAACAGGTGTGAATCAGGTGTCCTCTATTTAAGGATGAAGCCAGCACCTGTTGAACATGCTTTTCTCTTTGAAAGCCTGATGAAAATGGGACGTTCAAGACATTGTTCAGAAGAACAGCGTAGTTTGATTAAAAAGTTGATTGGAGAGGGGAAAACTTATACGCAGGTGCAAAAAATTATAGGCTGTTCATCTACAATGATCTCCAATGCTTTAAAATGGACAAAAAAAAAAAAAACAGAAACGTGTGGAAGAAAACGGAAAACAACCATCAAAATGGATAGAGGAATAACCAGAGTGGCAAAGGCTCACCCATTGATCAGCTCCAGGATGATCAAAGACAGTCTGGAGTTACCTGTAAGTGCTGTGACAGTTAGAAGACGCCTGTGTGAAGCTAATTTATTTGCAAGAATCCCCCGCAAAGTCCCTCTGTTAAATAAAAGACATGTGAAGAAGAGGTTACAATTTGCCAAAGAACACATCAAATGGCCTAAAGAGAAATGGAAGAATATTTTGTGGACTGATGAGAGTAAAATTTTTCTTTTTGGGTCCAAGGGCCGCAGACAGTTGGTGAGACGACCCCCAAACTCTGAATTCAAGCCACAGTTCACAGTGAAGACAGTGAAGCATGGTGGTGCAAGCATTATGATATGGGCATGTTTCTCCTACTATGGTGTTGGGCCTATATATCACATACCAGGTATCATGGATCAGTTTGGATATGTCAAAATACTTGAAGAGGTCATGTTGCCTTATGCTGAAGAGGACATGCCCTTGAAATGGGTGTTTCAACAAGACAATGACCCCAAGCACACTAGTAACCGAGCAAAATCTTGGTTCCAAACCAAACAAAATTAATGCCTTGCAGATGTGAAGAAATCATGAAAAACTGTGGTTATACAACTAAATACTAGTTTAGGGATTCACAGGATTGCTAAAAAAGCAGTTTGAACATAATAGTTTTGAGACCTTTTGTCTGACTTAGTGCTTAGCTCAGATAAGATAATTATAGTGGGCGATTTTAACATCCACACAGATGCTGAGAATGACAGCCTCAACACTGCATTTAATGCATTTAATCTATTATTAGACTCAATTGGCTTTGCTCAAAATGTAAATGAGTCCACCCACCACTTTAATCATATCTTAGATCTTGTTCTGACTTATGGTATGGAAATTGAAGACTTAACAGTATTCCCTGAAAACTCCCTTCTGTCTGATCATTTCTTAATAACATTTACCTTTACTCTGATGGACTACCCAGCAGTGGGGAATAAGTTTCATTACACTAGAAGTCTTTCAGAAAGCGCTGTAACTAGGTTTAAGGATATGATTCCTTCTTTATGTTCTCTAATGCCATATACCAACACAGTGCAGAGTAGCTACCTAAACTCTGTAAGTGAGATAGAGTATCTCGTCAATAGTTTTACATCCTCATTGAAGACAACTTTGGATGCTGTAGCTCCTCTGAAAAAGAGAGCTTTAAATCAGAAGTGCCTGACTCCGTGGTATAACTCACAAACTCACAGCTAAAAGCAGATAACCCGTAAGTTGGAGAGGAAATGGCATCTCACTAATTTAGAAGATCTTCACTTAGCCTGGAAAAAGAGTCTGTTGCTCTATAAAAAAGCCCTCCATAAAGCTAGGACATCTTACTACTCATCACTAATTGAAGAAAATAAGAACAACCCCAGGTTTCTTTTCAGCACTGTAGCCAGGCTGACAAAGAGTCAGAGCTCTATTGAGCTGAGTATTCCTTTAACTTTAACTAGTAATGACTTCATGACTTTCTTTGCTAATAAAATTTTAACTATTAGAGAAAAAATTACTCATAACCATCCCAAAGACGTATCGTTATCTTTGGCTGCTTTCAGTGATGCCGGTATTTGGTTAGACTCTTTCTCTCAGATTGTTCTGTCTGAGTTATTTTCATTAGTTACTTCATCCAAACTATCAACATGTCTATTAGACCCCATTCCTACCAGGCTGCTCAAGGAAGCCCTACCATTATTTAATGCTTCGATCTTAAATATGATCAATCTATCTTTATTAGTTGGCTATGTACCACAGGCTTTTAAGGTGGCAGTAATTAAACCATTACTTAAAAAGCCATCACTTGACCCAGCTATCTTAGCTAATTATAGGCCAATCTCCAACCTTCCTTTTCTCTCAAAAATTCTTGAAAGGGTAGTTGTAAAACAGCTAACTGATCATCTGCAGAGGAATGGTCTATTTGAAGAGTTTCAGTCAGGTTTTAGAATTCATCATAGTACAGAAACAGCATTAGTGAAGGTTACAAATGATCTTCTTATGGCCTCGGACAGTGGACTCATCTCTGTGCTTGTTCTGTTAGACCTCAGTGCTGCTTTTGATACTGTTGACCATAAAATTTTATTACAGAGATTAGAGCATGCCATAGGTTTTAAAGGCACTGCGTTGCGGTGGTTTGAATCATATTTATCTAATAGATTACAATTTGTTCATGTAAATGGGGAATCTTCTTCACAGACTAAGGTTAATTATGGAGTTCCACAAGGTTCTGTGCTAGGACCAATTTTATTCACTTGTCAAGAAAGATGACTTTAAGCTTGCTTTCAGCTTGTTTTCATCTTGGAATATAATACGTGCCATTGGATTAATACACACGTTGGAATAAACTGAACAGTGTTTGGTACTTTCCTGGAGTAAGTGAGGTCATACCGGACTTTTCCATTGCAGATGGGGAGGCCCATGGAATGAACTCAGTGGTGAAGACGATGGAATATGTCTAAGATGATTCTAAAATGACAAAGTATGATCAAATGAAGTATTAATGTGTTAAAAGTAATATCTAAGAATGATTCCAACATAAGTATGATTAAATGAACTATTAATGTAATAACAGTAAGAGTTGATTAGAAAATGTATGTTACAAATAAGTAAAATTAATGATTATATGAGTTGTTTTTCATAAAGGGTGCAGTTACAGAGAAAGAGGAACTAAAGTTGTTTTTCATGGCAGTCAGAAGAAAGAGGAACTGAAAGAAGTTGTTTTTAGTGCAGAGTCAGAGAAAGAGGAAGTTAGTGATGTCGCAAGCGAGGCCAGAAGAGCTGATGATAAAAACAACTGAAAATGATTAAGATGTGATAAGATATTAAATGAATAATAAGGAATGAAAAATGTTGTATATGATCATATGAATTGTTTTTATGTGAAAAAGAGTTGTAATGAAATGACTGAATATGATTGAGGTGATTCTAAAAGACATGATTTAAAAAGGAATGAATTCTCAGAAAAGCTGACGTGTTAACAGAAAAGAGGAACTGGAGCTAGTTACTGGCAGCCGAGACATAAGTTCCGAGAAGTAAGTTCCGCAGATGGCTTCCAGTAAGGGAAGGAGTAGGGGGGAGGTTTTGAGTCACCATCATCCCCATGGTAACCAAGATCAACTCAACAACAACAAGAGTTTTCGTATAAAAACTGTACAACAACAGGAAACGGGGTTATTCTTCCAGGGAGAGGTGCTGTTGTCACTTCTCCGCTGCGACAAGGAGATCACAAGACTTGACCATCTTGTGAGCTGCAAATTGGAATCGAGGAGCGAGAGGATTGGAGACATAAGAGATTATTTGAGAGAGTTTTCAACTCCTACTCAGGCCGTCCAGTCACGGAGTAGCAGAGCATTGGAGAATAATCACTGGCCTTAAGTCTGAGTGGGGAAGTTTCAAAGTTTTCTCTCTCAAGGATCATCACATCATACCAGAATGGATTAGATCAACTTTTGGTTGATTGAAGAAGGGATAAACTCTTATGTGGATTTATTTCCTGAGGGAACTCTTATGTGGATTTATTTCCTGAAGGATTACAACATCACACAAGGATCGTGGTCAGCTAACAACTAATAGCTGATGAAGAGGAAATCAAGTTCATCGAACTGGGGATTTTAACATCAAAAAACCTCCTTCCCTCACTCCTAGAAAAACAAAAATCTCTGCCAATTATTATTCTGATTATATTTGAATTACTGTTGTGAAATTATCATCATATAACCGATTTTGATTATGTTGTCAGCACTTGCAAAACCTGCAATAAATTTCCAAGCATGCAGTTAAAGTGTTAAGGCTCGGACATTGGATTTATTGATTCTTCTTAAGGTGTAAAAGTTAAAGTTTTTTGGGTGTATAACATCAAAAAGTGCTCTAAAAGGTTAGTCTGGTTTTTAATGAAATTAACGCATCCTGGGGACTCGCTGTACGAGTCACTAAATTTAAAATCTAGCAACATTCCAAGAGCCCTGATCCATAAGAGGAGAGCTGCCGTTAACGGGCGAGGCCGGCTCGTATCCTGGTTCCAGAGGAGGCTATTCGACCGGGGTGCGAGATCAGCGTCAGCGGGGTGGACGTCCGGATGGAGGCAGTGAGCGGCTAGACAAATCTCCTCGCCACCAGCTTGAACAGCCTTTGTGCAGCCCTGCCGGGTAATACCCGCGGAGACACGAAGGTCGGACCCCAGAGACGGAGAGCTGGTTTTATATAACGTGATCTGACACGTGGCGCCCGAACAGGGACCTGACGAAGTGTAGTCGGGTCCGAGGAAGAATCCTGGCCAAAGGAGAGTCTTTTGCCATTGGATAGGTGGAAAGCCCCTGAGTGGGTCACCAAGGGAGACAGTGTTGTTGAGAGTGTCGGCTGATGACTTGTATAGGTCCAGTAACGGCTTGAAACACATCTGTTTTCCAGAGAGGTGAAAATTTGGAGGCGACCACCAGAAGGACGACGTAAAGACAACAGGAGTAAGCATCCCAGGGAGCTGGGATCAAGGACGAGAAGCAGACGTGTCACTGCTGGATCGTCTAAACTGGGACGAGAAGCAGACGTGTCACTGCTGGATCGTCTGAACTGGGACGAGAAGCAGACGTGTCACTGCTGAATCGTCTGAACTGGGACAAGAAGCAGACGTGTCACTGCTGGATCGTCTGAACTGGGACGAGAAGCAGGCGGAGATAGCCTGCTGGATCGTCACGAAACGACGAGGAAGGGAAGCAGACGAGGGAGCCTGCTGGATCGGATCGTCAAAGAGAGCAGGTATGAGAGTATACCGTGCAAAATGGTGATCTACAAGAGAGAATAGGATCATCAACCCGTGAGGTTCCTGAGGGGAGAAGTGGGAAAAGGAGCAGCTGATTTGGAGTTAACCTCTGGAATTAGCGCTGAATAGCCAAGTAGTCTGTCACTCATCTCTGACTCAAGGCGCCAAGAGAGGCTTTGAGAGGCAGACGACTCGAGACGACAAGGACCATAGCTGAAGTCAAGGAGACGACAGTGGTGGAATCGACAATCTCAGCAACCGAGAGAATAAAGGGAGGATAATCATTGCGAAAAGTAAGGTCAGTGTTAAAAACAAGCAGTAAAAATATGGCTGAAGAAGAGTCAGGACCTGTAGCAACCCCTGAATCCGAACATGACGAGGAAAAAGGAGTGAATATTCGGCCACACAGAGTAGTATTGTATGGACGAGGATATGATTTTTGGGCAGAAACAGTTCAAAAATATGTCAGAGATCAAAGTGTAGAAACTGATGAAGAAAGTTTCAAAGAAGCTATGGCAGAAACAATACACAAATTAGGGGTATATTATCCAGGTCAGCATAAAGAGGGGCAGATCCTGCCGTTTTGGAAAGCCCACCAGTCCCAAAAGACAAGACGGGGACCAGAGAGTGGCTTGAGTGGTGGTGCAAAATTCTCGAAGAAGGGTGGAAAAGAGGACAAATCACCACCTTAATAAGTCCTGAGAAAAGTTATGACCCCGTAGTAAAAATGACAGCTGGGTTGTTGGGAGTAGAGACGGTCCTAGTTGATGTCAAAGCAAAATCAGCGTCCGTGTATGATGAGTTTAAGTCTGTGGCAGAACGGCTAAAAGGGGTAGGAAGAATGCTTAAGGAACAATATCCTATAATGGAAGACAGGAATGGAAGTCAGATCTTCAACACTGAAGACGAGAGCAAGATAGATGCCCAGGCCAACTCCGAACAAAGTGATGAGGAAAACAAGCCAGAGGAAAGTGAAGATGAATTGATATCCCCAGGAGGTCCTAATTCTGGGGTAAATGGTCAAGAATATAAAAGCCCGGACCAGCTCTATACAAGCTTTGACCCGGTGTGGCAAAAATTGCCCTTAGGAAGTGTGAGAGAAACAACCTCAACAGTTAAAAAACACACAGAACGCTTAGTTCCCTTAGGCAGTATTATTAGACGGCAATGCTTAAATTTTCATTGTTACCCAGATGATACCCAGCTTTATCTATCCATGAAGCCAGAGGACACACACCAATTAGCTAAACTGCAGGATTGTCTTACAGACATAAAGACATGGATGACCTCTAATTTTCTGCTTTTAAACTCAGATAAAACTGAAGTTATTGTACTTGGCCCCACAAATCTTAGAAACATGGTGTCTAACCAGATCCTTACTCTGGATGGCATTACCCTGACCTCTAGTAATACTGTGAGAAATCTTGGAGTCATTTTTGATCAGGATATGTCATTCAAAGCGCATATTAAACAAATATGTAGGACTGCTTTTTTGCATTTACACAATATCTCTAAAATTGAGAAAGGTCTTGTCTCAGAGTGATGCTGAAAAACTAATTCATGCATTTATTTCCTCTAGGCTGGACTATTGTAATTCATTATCAGGTTGTCCTAAAAGTTCCCTGAAAAGCCTTCAGTTAATTCAAAATGCTGCAGCTAGAGTACTAACGGGGACTAGAAGGAGAGAGCATATCTCACCCATATTGGCCTCTCTTCATTGGCTTCCTGTTAATTCTAGAATAGAATTTAAAATTCTTCTTCTTACTTATAAGGTTTTGAATAATCAGGTCCCATCTTATCTTAGGGACCTCATAGTACCATATCACCCCAATAGAGCACTTCGCTCTCAGACTGCAGGTTTACTTGTAGTTCCTAGGGTTTGTAAGAGTAGAATAGGAGGCAGAGCCTTCAGCTTTCAGGCTCCTCTCCTGTGGAACCAGCTCCCAATTCAGATCAGGGAGACAGACACCCTCTCTACTTTTAAGATTAGGCTTAAAACTTTCCTTTTTGCTAAAGCTTATAGTTAGGGCTGGATCAGGTGACCCTGAACCATCCCTTAATTATGCTGCTATAGACTTAGACTGCTGGGGGGTTCCCACGATGCACTGAGTGTTTCTTTCTCTTTTTGCTCTGTATGCACCACTCTGCATTTAATCATTAGTGACTGATCTCTGCTCCCCTCCACAGCATGTCTTTTTCCTGGTTCTCTCCCTCAGCCCCAACCAGTCCCAGCAGAAGACTGCCCCTCGCTGAGCCTGGTTCTGCTGGAGGTTTCTTCCTGTTAAAAGGGAGTTTTTCCTTCCCACTGTCATCAAGTGCTTGCTCACAGGGGGTCATTTTGACCGTTGGGGTTTTTACGTAATTATTGTATGGCCTTGCCTTACAATATAAAGCTCCTTGGGGCAACTGTTTGTTGTGATTTGGCGCTATATAAATAAAATTAATTGAATTGAATTAATTGAATTGAATTGTGAACACCTCCTTTTCTACTTTTTTTTTACTAATAGCCCAATTTCATAGCCTTAGGAGTGTGCATATCATGAATGCTTGGTCTTGTTGGATTTGTGAGACTCTACTGAATCTACTGGTACCTTGTTTCCCATGAGAAAAGTACGCCAAAAAGCACTATTTCCCAGGGCCTGGGTTGTCAGCTGAGCGCTATCACTCCTCGGGATTTCGACCCATTAAGCTCAGTATCCCTCATGATAGTGGGTCCGCAACAGCTGTTTCCTGTTGCGCCCAGGCCCTTAAAATCCAGGTGCTACCTTCTTCTGCTCTTTCTCCCATTTCCTTCACCACCATACGACATCCATCAACACCAGCTGCCCTCAGGAATGGACCCACCGATGCTGCGGGGAAACCCCGGCATCCCACCTCAAAAGGAATGACCTCCACCTTCCAGCCTCGCTCCCCTATCTCCACCCTCAAATCTTCATAGCGGTTGAGCTTCCTCTGTCGTGCTCCATCAATACCCTCCTCCCACGGGACTGTCAGCTCTCCAAGTATTACCCTTCTTTCCTCCCTGTCAATCAGCGTAACATCAGGCCGCAAATCAGACACCACCACCTCTACTGGCAAAGTCTTGTCTTCTAACACGGTCCACTTTCTTTTTGGACCAGTGCCTGTCTTCTTCTGCTTTTGACCTCTCACCTGTTCACAGGCTCTCACAAACTTAACTGATTGGCTCTTCTTCACTGGGACAAACGCTCGTTTACTGCCTTCACACCCACCTTCAGAACTAAGTTGTGCCTAAATGTATACCATCCTCTACTCAGAGCAACATGACACGCTGACAAGATATGGTGAGGAGTAGCATACTTTCCACACAGATGACAGTTCACGCTCTTGCCAGTACCCCATCTTCTCAGGTTCGCTGGTGATGGAAACACATCATACGTCATCTGGAGTAGCCGCTTCAGACTCCCAAAACTTCTTCCCCAATTGTCCTTCCAAGTCACCTTTCTCTCCTCTACATCCCACGTCATCCATCGACCTTGCTGACCCTGCTGTGCTACTCTCGACATCCTTTCAGCCTCTACCAAATGACGAGTCTCCTGCTCCCTGATCTTTCTTCGTTCCCCAACTCCGGCCTCCGACCAAAATCGTTGCCTTCTTACTACACCAAGGCAAGCTCCCTTTTCACGCACCACTCCAACAAATTCATGTTGACGTGCTACGGCCTCAACTTCTTTCACCATACCACCAACATTCCACTTCCATCCAACTTGCAGGGCCGGTGGATTTTTACTTATCACTTGGTCATTGGAATCATTTAGCATTGACTGTAGTCTAACCTTCACAACTTTATATTCTTCCACCACTGATGATAAGGGAAACTGGAGCTTCGTTGACCGACTGTAGAATGCTACATTCGTCAGCATCTTAGGAACTCCTAGCCACTTTCGTACCATCTTGCTGATCTTCCCTTCAATACTCTCAACTCTTGTCAGCGCCACTTCATAAACTGTCAACGGCCACATCAACCTTAGTAGTAGCCCAAACTGAACCATCCAGACCTTAAACTTCCCAGGTAGCTTCATCGTTGCAATTGCTCTCAGTCCATCTTCAGCTTGCTGCTGGACTTCAACTCCTCAATGTCGGTCTGTGATTGGAAAGGAGTACCAATGACCTAGGCTCCTCACGCCCTTTTCTTTCACTGATGGAATTCGTTCAACTTCAGCCATGAAAACTTCCTCAACAACTTTCCCAGCCCGTAGCGTAAGATACCTACTCTTCTTAGCTTTAAACACCATGCCTGACCATGTCACCAACTCTTGTAACCGCTCCACCAACTTCTTGGCTCTCCATTCCTCCGCTTCTAGAACTGTCAGGTCATCCATAAAGGCCTTTAGCTGGTACTCACCACCACCACAGCTTCTTATAATCACCTCCATCACCAAAATGAACAAGACAGGTGATATCGCACATCCCATTGCGATACCTTTCTCCAGTCGCATGAGCTTAGTCGTGAACTCCTCCGTCGTAAACCGGAACTTGAATTTCCAGAAGTACTTCTCAACGGCCTGCTGCAATTTCCCTGGGATGTGGAAGAAATCCAAAGTGAACCGAATCATTCTATGTGGGACAGAACCATAGGCGTTGGCCAAGTCCAACCATATCACATGGAGCTCCTTCTTAGCATTCTTTCCTTGCATTATCCTATTCCAGATCATAGACATGTGCTCAAGGCAACCTGGGAAAGCAGGAATACCCGCTTTCTGGATGCTGGTATTGATGAGGCTATTAGCCAGCAGAAATTGGATTAGTCTCTTTGCAAGCACCGTGAAGAAGATCTTGCCCTCAACATTTAACAAAGATATTGGTCTAAACTGACCAAGAGACACAGCGTCCTTCTCCTTTGGTATGTAGATTCCCTCAGCAATGCACCAGCTGTCGGGTATCTCACCAGACTCCCAGACACTCGCAAGCAATTTCCAGAGACACTTTGTCAGCTCCGGACAGTTCTTGTACACTGCATACGTGATCCCATTTGGACCTCCGGCTGCCTTTGCTCTAGCTTTCCTAACGACCACCTGTACCTCACATAGCCCTATCCTACACAGGTCGAAAGGCACTTCAGGTTCTTGTGGTCTGTTAAGGCCATCTATACTTTCTACTTGGATATTCCTGTTTGGATCAGCATAGGTCATCATCAAGGCTTCTTCAAGCTGCTCTCTTGGTATCTTCAGAGTCCCACTTGTCTTCTTTGCAAAAACCTTCTTTGTAAACTTGAAGGGGTCCTCTGTGAAGTCCTTTCGGGCCTTCCTCGATTCTCTACGCCTCACTGCTTTCCTCTCTGCCTTCACCAACTTGCTGATACCATTTCTTGTCAGCTTTACCAACTCATTGATTGCTGCCACCTCTTCCCCACTCGCCTCTCTCTTCGTCCTCCGTAACCGCTGTACTTCTTTCCTTAACTCTTTGATTTTCCTCCTTCGCCTATTGATCTGATCCTTTTCTTCCATCTTCTTCTGCACCTTCTGCTCAATTACACCGAATCTTGATCTTCCATACTCGCACACCATCTTGGAGAAATTCTCCATTCTTCTCACAGGCTTTCCTCTAAGCATGCCAATGGCTGGGACTAGGTCCTCCTCCATGCTTCTCCAATCTGCCTTGTTCTGCGAACTCGGCCACTTAATTTTCATATTTTCCCTTGCTTCATCCACTACAGGTTCTGTAAGGGCACTGTGGTTGAACTCCAGGCCCTCAATAACTGCCAACTTATCAGTTTGCAGTGAGCATTGAATGTCTGTCACAGTGCGACTGCATTTCATCTTTGTCTGGTGGATCTTCCGCCCTTTTTCAGATTTAAACACATGTCCACAACCTTGGCATTGTCGCTGGTTACTAGATTGTCCACTTGAAACATTTCCAGTATCGTTATCATGAAATTCCAATGTGACAATAAGAAATATAGTCAGAACCTGGATTAATCTTTTTAGTCACACAGCACTACTACTATTCTGAACACTACTGTACTAACTAGAATATAAAAACAAATAATTTGATATTTCTTAAAAATTAAAAAAAAACTTTTGTGAACTACATCACACACATATAAAACATCACAGTATTTGTATCATGCAAGCAACATAACACATCAAAGCTCACTGCAGCTCTAATTCCCCACAGTTTGAATCCCACTCAGTCCCCTGTGGGCGCTTAGCAACCCCTCTCCAGCACAATATACTCCGAATTAACATGGTAAAGCATGACCGCTGCCTCCTCAGAGCCACCAGTCAAAGGTGCACTCCTAACATCAGGGCACTCTCTCAGCTCGGCAGAAGAAACCCCCCCAAAAAGCAAATAAAAAATACAGAACAATGTGATGCCACACTGTGACAGACTCTGAGGCTCATTAGATGTGAGCAGTGGCTGTACAGAACCTCACGCTTCAAATGTTCAACACTCAGAATCATACAGGTAAAACTAGAAATTGAGGAATGCATGAGACAGTCTGAACTCTGCAGGTTTTTAAGGGTGCATCACCAGTTTCTATGTGGTACTCTGAGCTGCATACCTTAACATGTTTGAAAACATCTGGAAAAACTATGTAATATGACTCCTTTAAAGAAAATAATTATGAAGGCTAAGTGTCTTATATTGCACTTATTGTAAATTGGATTTTTCCGTGCAGCACATAGGCTCCAGATGGCCCCATGGCAAATTCACCGAGGAGGCCTTGTTACAATATCCAACCTATAAACATCTGTCCTCCTGCAAACATAATCCACAAGAAAATGTTGCAATAACAAGATTCATCTTCACTACTTTTATTTTGCACATAAAATAAAAAACATTTACTTTTAAGGTGTTGTTCTCCCAAAGGTTATGAGTGAGTTATACACACTGTACAATCTGTTATTACTACATCAGTTCATCTATCAGCACAGCCTCCAGACCACAAACAGCTGTGAGAATGAGGATGCTGGGAATTGTCCATGGTGCTGAAATGACAAGTCACTCAGAAAGCAACATTTTTTTTTTTTCCAAATTTCTTTTGTTTAGTTGTTGAATTATGAGCCACTATTTTCTGCAACCACACTGTAACAAATTGCTGGAGCGTGTGCAGCAAACAAAATCTGCAGTAACGTCTTGCTCTGTCACTTAAAAAAGAAATAAAGTAACTATTTATGTGGTTAGGTGATGTCCAGAGGTTAGACACGTGGGGTTGAAACCAGAGGGTCTTTGCTTCAATTTCCCCATCAGACATGAAAGTCACTCTGGTCTCTTGGGCTCCTTAATCTCTAAGATGCTCACTTGATCACCTTGTATGGCAGCACCTTGCGTTTGCATTTGCTCATATACTACAATGCATACAATGCATCATGGGTCTGAAATAATTACAGAAAATAGAAGCATTTTATCAACAGTAATTTACTGTAAAACTACAAACAAGTTGTGTTCAGAGTGTCCCCTTCAACTGCTCCCTTGTTTTCACTCAGGGTTGCCACAGCAGATCCAAAGTGGCTCTGTATGTTGATTTGGCACTTATAATACATGCATACGTTGAACATAAATATCAAAAATGTGATCCAGCTTGTTACACTGAAAAAACTGAAACTTGGACCCACCTTAAAAACATTACTGTCATTTGTTACACCTAAATATATGTGTTTTCTCAACGAATACTTATGATACCTTAAATTACAAATATACTTTGAGAGAAACTTAATTTAAGTGTCACAAATTATAGTAATTTCTAAAAAACAATTGGTCCATCTTTCACTTTTTTCAGTGTAGTTATTGTAGCCCAAGTTAACCATGTATCAGCCTGGTTTGTTAATGTAACTTTTGTCTGAATAGAGCTTTAAGTCAGGCTCTATTGTTCAGGGAAAGAAATCACATGAGGTTCTGAAGATTATTGTCAAAACTGCACTAAGTTTCAATAAAAGTATTGTGTTGAATCTTTGACACTAGTTTTATTTAACAGTTGGAGAGAATCTAATGCAAGAAGCTCATTGGATTGATTCCCACCTGTGACCTTTCTGTGTGGAGTTTGCATGTTCTTCCTGTGTTTATGTTTTAGTTGAAATTCCAATATATATGACATATTGTTATGTCTATGATTCAGCAGTAGTTTAAAGAAGACAGTTTCTAAACTCTTAAACCAAGGCAATTTTCTTTCTCTACCTGCCATCTCTACAATCCTGCCTTCTTTTTTTTTTTCTCAACTGATAACTTACAACCCGAGTACAACCAAAAAGTATAGGTTTCGAATAGTCAACACACTGAATTACTCTCAGTTTAAATTTATAAAATGTATTCAGTCGAGTTGAAAATCCAAAAATTTTCAGAGCTCTCTGAGTCAAAGACAAGTAAGTGGACACGACTAAATGGAGCTGTAATGTTTTACAGTGTAATAGCAATTTTACTGGACTTTAATTGTGCAGATTACCATCTGAGCAAGTCAGTAGACCTTCACCAGTTTCTCCAGGATCAACGCGCCACCTGAAAGCACTAAATGTGAACGCAAAAAACCCCATGAGATAAACTCTGAGGGATTAAAATGCTCACCGCGGGAGGACACAGCTGCACTCCTCTCCTCCAGCATCACCACATCCTCCGGCTGCATCCAAATGTCAAGAAAACAAGCGCTTGATCCGTCCACTGTTACGTCCATCATTTGGAAGTGGTCATTTTCCTTTAAGATGATGTAAGACAAGACTTCACTGGAGATCTCTCTCTCTCTCTCTCTCTCTCTCTCTCTCTCTCTCTCTCTCTCTCTCTCTCTCTCTCTCTCTCTCTCTCTCTCTCGCTCTCTCTCTCTCTCTCTCTCAGAGCTTCGGCATTATGTTAAAGCTCCTGCCGCGCTCCCGCTGTCACACTCAGCAGTTTGAGGGGAGTGATGCGCACAGGAGTGCCACTTCCATCCTCCTTTGTCTCTCGCGCACGTTCCAGCATCCAAGTGGACCAGAGCTACGTTTATGTGCTGGGGCGCGACGGGAACAGGACGCGCAAAGAGTGAGAACAATAACTTTTACAAATGCGATTCAACTTTTTTATGTGCGTAATTTTTGTTCATTTTGCACGATTAAATAGAGGATAAGTTCTCCACGAAGTCGCAGTAGGATTCCCAGTGCTTTTGTAAGATGATGCGCATGCCGGTTATGATCGTCGCTAATGTTGGCGAAGGATGCTGCGTGGGTAGGCACTTTTACGCGCGGGGTTAAAGGGTGCACAGTGCGGGCGCACCTCGTTTGTCATGAGAGACTACATGCCAGGACTGCGCCTTGAATCCAGACAATGCAACGACATGCAGCTACGACCCACACCTTGAACTTCTGAGGCGTTTACGCTCCGAGATCAAGACTTTTCGTGCAAGAGGAAAATTTTTTTAAAAATGGCTCTGAGCGAAAGCTGCAAAGCGCAACCTGCTAAAGAGCAAGGCACCGTGCAAAACGCCCCGTCGGATGTTATTGAGCTGAACGTGGGAGGACAGGTGTATTACACGCGCCAATCCACCCTGACGAGCTTCCCAAATTCTTTACTTGGGAGGCTGTTCTCGAACAAGAAGGGGTCTTCCAATGATTTGTCCCGGGACCTGAGAGGACGCTACTTTCTTGACAGAGACGGTTTTCTGTTTCGGTATGTGCTAGATTACCTCAGAGACAAGCAGGTTGTCCTCCCCGATCACTTCCCCGAGCGAGGACGGTTGAAAAGAGAGGCGGAATATTTCCAGTTGCCCGAACTGACCAAACTTTTGTCACACGAGGAATCCAAATTACTGACAGATGACGTGTATTACAGTGATTTTGATGACGCGTCTCAGGGCAGCGACCAGAGGTTTTACTCCTCTTACTCTCTCGACAAGAGATATGGCTACATTACGGTCGCGTTCAAAAGCGTGTGCGCGCCGGGAGGTAGAGAGAGCGATGCCAGGGCCAAAAAGTTATCGAGGATTTTCATCAGCAGCAGGATCGGTTTGGCCAAAGAGGTGTTTGGAGACGCACTGAGTGAGAGCAGGGACTCGGACAGGCCCCCGGACCGCTACAGCAGCAGGTTTTACCTCAAGTTCAGACATCTGGAACGAGCATTTGACATGCTGTCAGAGTGTGGATTTCACATCGTGGCCTGCAATTCGTCCCTGACTGCGTCCTCTATCGGTCATTACACGGATGACAGAGTCTGGTCCAATTACGCACAGTACATCTTCTACCGTGAGTCAACGTTCTTTCTTTTTTTTTTTTTTTAAATCATGTGACTCCTCTCTCGCCCAAATAAATAAATAAGCAAATGCAGATCACTAACAGGGATGGGATTGTTTTTATGTTTGGCTCATTTGGCCATTGAGTTTTTGTGCAGCAAAAGGCTACAGTCAGAAAAATCAGACAAACTAGAGGGGCACTCAGGGTAAAGTTCATACCTCTGCCAAGATCTAACAAGGCTGTCGAACATATTTCCCCAATTTATAACAAAATTTTAACCTCTAATCCCATAAAGTGAGGCAAAATCATCAGCATTGATTCAATTCCTGAGTTTATAGAATTCTCAGTGTTTGGAGTTATAAGTGTTCCCTTCAATGGCAGACCCTGCCATAGATTGGTGTCCTGCTGTGATATACTCCAGCTCCCCCCCCCCCTTCCCCCTCCATGACCCTGAACTGGAGTAAGTGGGTACACAGAAAATGAATGAATGAATAAATTAATGAATTAATTAATGAATTTCCTGATACTAACAGTATTACTTCATGATAAATTTGGTGTATTTTCAACACTGGACACAATAAATTTGCAAGGGAGAGCAGACTCTGCAGTGGCACATAGTCCCACTCCAAATCATATTAAACAGACAAACTCTACTGAAGTAGAGCTGCTTGATTTAACACAACCTTCGGGTTCAAATCTGCGTCAGAATGGAAAATCACAAAGGACCCTTGGACGAGGTCCTTAATCCCCAAGTTACTCCGGGTGTGCAGCTGAGTGCCTTGCATGGCAGCATGGTGACATCGATGTGTGTGTGTGTATGTGAATGGGTCACTGTAAATCACTTTGAGATTCTGATTCAGATGGAAAAATGCAAGATAAATGTATTAATCTAACACATTTTGGAGTGAGACCACATGCAATCATTGTAGCATCTATTTTATTCTGCAGAATTTAGTACTTTAAAACTGCTTTCATTGAAAAGTGAATTTTTTGGCATTGTTTACAGGAATACCATGGACAAAGGAAAGGACTTTGGCTATGTTTGAATCTACAACGTTCTACCCATCATAATATTACAAGTGAAAATTTACAGAACTTTTTTTTGGTGTCACTGAACTCATAGGCAGAGATATAGTTACACCTTCCC
This sequence comes from Thalassophryne amazonica, assembly GCF_902500255.1. Taxonomy (NCBI): domain Eukaryota; kingdom Metazoa; phylum Chordata; class Actinopteri; order Batrachoidiformes; family Batrachoididae; genus Thalassophryne; species Thalassophryne amazonica. The sequence continues at coordinate 39,307,391 of NC_047113.1, forward strand.
AGAGTTAAATTGAAGATAGTTTAATCAACACAGACATGATTGACTTGGAATAGTAACTCCAATAATGTGCAAGATTTAAAGCAGATAACATCTTAATGGCATATCACATGTCAATCAACACTCTCTTTTAAAAAATTATATATGCCAGATTATGAATCATTACTTCCAACTTTTGCAAGTGCGAGTCTTGATGTAGCTGATAAAAATAAAATTAGCCATTAAATTATTGCGATGGCATGGCACAAACCACAAACACAGCTGGTTCCATGCTTCTGGGAGAGGAAACATGCTTTGTTAGAGTTCACAAAGGGAAAGGATAAAATCTGTGGTTGGATCCATTTTTGAAGACCATTCTCACACTGGTCGACATCACTTCTGCTCTGTCCCAGAGGGACTCCTTAAAAAACAGTCTCACTTTCCTCCTCAAAATATTATCTTTGAAAAATCTGTCCACCTAATAAGCAACAATAGTGGTGTGACTCCATCTTTGCAAAACGCACATTTTACCCATTTGGACATATTCACCCCCAAAGTCCACAAAACAACACTGATTTCACCTACCATAGCTCACGGGATGTCGTGATTCAGCACCACGAAATATACATTAATCTATTGGTTCATGATATTGTCATGAAAAGTGCAAAATTTTCATAATGGGAGCATGAATTTATGCTAATGCATGAAATTAAAAGTAATGGGGGTGGGGGGGTTATGGTTAGGGTTAGGAGAAGGAGTAGGGTTTGGATATGGTTAGGGTTAGGGTTAGGGGGAGGGGTAGGGTTAGTAATAGCAGGTTTAAAAAAAACCTGTCACGAAAATTTGCATCATTTTGTGACGGGAGCACGAAAAAAACTTGTGAGATTTCACACTGTAACAATACATTTTTATCATTATTTATTTATTTATTTATTTATTTATTTATTTGAATAATTAGCTCATTTGACAATTTATTTTCTAGTGATATGCACATTAAGTTAAAATCAACACTGAGATATTTGGCTCTGTGATTGTAACAGTTTTATTGTGCTTATTGTGTGTTATTATACATTTTTTACTGGTTCCACACTGTTATCCACAGCTGCATCAAACTGCTCAAAGACATTACATTCTACTAATGTACAAAGTAAATTTAGCAGTGTTAGTTCCCGCTGCAGCAAGGACATATGGCACCATTGAAAAGTCTTAAATCAGCTCCAGTACAGTATTAAATAAACTCTCTGAACATTGATTTAACACTATTTTGAATAGGATTGTGTGCACTTGTTGCAGTGTGTTAATTTAACACTGCAAAATGTTCCATATATGGATTTTTTTCTGTTCAATTTTCTTTACATATCTTAAATTCAATAAATGTGTCAGTGGCCTTTACAGCACGTAACACTCTGTTATCCTAGAAAAATTCCCCTAGAAAGATACCTTCATTGACAAACAAGTAATGCTGCACTTATCTTGAACCACAATACCAATAAAAGAAATACAGCATAAAATGTGATCAAAAAGACATATTCGTCATGCCATAGCATGATTGATTGAGTTCACTACTTAACTCGTTTCATGAGAAATTAATGAATATGATGGAGAAATGATCAATCTACATGCTAGAGCATGTGTAGACCCTTTAAATATGAAATCCACATTTTGATATGGATGTACATTCCTAAACCACCCAGCAGGTGTCAGCATTCAGCAGATAACGGATATGTTCATGGTATTTTACATTTGTGGTTGGAAATGTAATGAGGCCCCATTCAATACTGCATGTGATGTCTTCTTTCTGATGCAAATTCCAGAAAAATGGTCAGAAACTTGAGAAGTTGTGAGGCGGTTTGCCATTATGAATTTGCAGTACCATTTTCAAGTTTTAGTATAATTCCCAGCCATACATTTTATTGACTGTTTAATTCTGATTTTACTTTCCTGTTATATTTTGTTTGGCCACATAGCAGGTATCATTTTTCTCTTCGTGGTTACAAGCTTAACTTGTGAGCCAACGCTTATGCCTTGGTGGGAGCCAGTGGGTGGAGCACAGCTGTTGGCACATGGCTTCTCCAGTGTTCAGCAGATTACAGCCAAACTCCATATAAGTTCAGTTACAAGTGGTGCTATTTTTCTGTCATCCGTCTAGCATTAACTGAGTAATCACTTGAGTAATCAACCAACCAAGCAACATGAGTAAAAACATAATGATCCTCAAATACTGTGATCAAAATATATTTTGCATTAGAGGGGTTTGTGTTATACATGACAAATAATATCCAATTGTCGTATAGATTCATACTTACTATCCTGCAGCAGAGTAATTACTTGTGTCTGTCTGTTTGAGTGTACAAAGTCATTCAGAAATGGGTGACAAAACTTTCACCACATTTGGTAGGAATACTCCTTTGGTGACTGCATCAAGATGACTTTTGGAGCAAATTGGCCAAAGGTTGTCAAATATATAGTCTGAAAATATGTGTAAACAACAGGGCTAGAGAGGTGATCCAAAGCTTATGTCGACCAGAAAATCATTTGAAATTATAAGGTGTGCGTTTCATCATGACATCATCAGCAAAACATCACGGAATGCCATCGTCTGAAAACCACATTTCATGGATATCTACACCCAGTGGGGCTTTTGGTCTGGCTACTAGCACTCCTCCTGTATCTTCAAATGACTATCATGCTCTTACAGTGCAGCATTATGTGCACGCACATGGTATCAGCCTCTTATGTCTGTCATTTTACATGAAGATGTAGTAGCATCATTTACATACTTCAAGTAAAAACAAGAAATAAAATAAATGCATATAACAGATGGTAAAAGTGAGTAAATTTTTACTCACTTTTACCAGTAATATAGATAAAGTGCCATGGTACATAACATTCATTAGCTATCATTAACAAAAACTGTTTTAACAGGTAACTCGGTGGGAAATCAAGAGGCGGACAGTTTCAGAATATGTACTATTCTGAAATCTGCTTGTCCTTATCTTCATATCTGAAATTCTCTTGTGAGATGGGAGACATTTAAAAAGGCCGCTTCCTGGGTGGGAGGGTTCTCTTAAAATATTAAGGCTTTATTCTTTGTTCAGTTGTCTCTCATCCTCTGAAGATATGTTTCCAAAACAGACAGCCATGGCAAAGGTAAGGATGCTGTCCACTGCTGCTCCATAGAAAATGTGCAGTACATATTCAATATGAATATTTGCATTAAATAATGAATAAATTGTATGTTATGTAGCTTTCCTTGACTAATCCATGATAAAACATCCCACCCACCTGTTTGCATAATGGTCTAAATTTAGAGGTCGTGGAGAGAAGCATGGTGTTGTGGCATAAGTGTTTACAATTCTTCATGCATAAACACCTTCTCATAGGTTCTGAAAAATATTGCACCATAAAAAAGCAAAGCTACTGCAAAATCTGCATTGCTATTTGAATACAAGCTTGGTCATCAGCAAATGCCTTAATTAGATGTGGACATGGTTCAATCCAATTTGAAGGGGGAGGAATTGGACCATATGGCCAATTAAAAAGTACTTTGTTGATTATTCTAAGCAGATCCCTTTGAGGGATGCATGAGGAAAATCCCAGTTGGAGGGTGAAAGCTGATGGTGCAGACAGGTGGACAGAGAATCGCAGGGCATATGGTTCCGTAATCATTTGCCCAAAGTCCCATAAAAGTGGGCGAAATATCACTGAGGGTTCTGCCTTGACTTTCAGTTGGGATTTTACTGAATCATTCAGCTTTCTAGGGCCGGACGTACACTATGGCAAAGGCATTTCCGCTATGAGGAGATTAATGCTGCTTAACAAACATGTTTGACAGCCCGAAAAGACATGTTTATTTTATTCCTTTTTACAACCTTAGTCATATTAAAACATCCTACACAGCCTCTGAGTGTTCTATTCATTTTTGATAATGTTTGAGAAAAATCCTGTTTTTTACAAGTTGCTGAATAGGGAATGCGTGCATATCAAGGGGGCAGCAGTAGCAGTTGTGATATGCATGAACTCAAACACTTAGGTCCCTAATCTTAAACCTGAACAGTGTAGTTGTTAACATGATCTTCAACTGAATAATTGCTTAAAACATATACTGTATTCATCAGCAAGGAAAGGTTAACTGACCTTGACTTTGTGCACAATGGTGTGCTGATTGTATCAATGGATACGCTGACTGCTGCATGGGAGAAGCTGAGTGAGAAATCAGACTGTGAAGACTAAGATCCAGGATTTAAGTGACTTCCTGGACTCAGCCATCAGAAGAATGTCTGTATGTAGTGAAGGTGTTGAACTTGGAGAGACATTCATGTCTCTGGGTCCTCGGCCTTTAAGACAGAGAGATGCCTGGCTAGAGCTCATGGAGTCATGAGGTCATTGGACAGAGAGGTTTGGCGATGATAATATCTTTGCAGCAGAACAAAGGTCCAAATTTTTATGGTTCTGGTTCTTCCTGGATGGTTGTGAGACTTGGATACTAACCAGTGACTGAAAGCGATGACTGAATGTCTTTGGGATTAAGTTTCTTAGGAGGATCCTTGGTAATGCTGGAGTGATTTGTATCAAAAGAACGGTCACTTAGGGAGACTGAGATGAGGTGTATCACTTGCATTGTGAGGGAAAGTCATCTACAACATTTTGGCCATGGGACATGTTTCTGTAGGCAAGAACCAGCACACAGGTGCCTCAAGTTGAGGACACCAGCAACTGCAAAAGAGTCACCCATGTTTCAACTGGCTGTAGCAAATAGATGGTTACTTTCAAGAGGCGAGTGTAGACCAGTTGTCTGACTGGGTGGTTGCTTTCCATGATGCAATGGGATTTTGTAGTTTGGTGGATGTGGTGACTCACTATACTGTCACATGTTCACAGGCCTAACCTTACAACATGCAAGATGATATTATTAAATTTCTCCAGGGATTTATCCACAGTATTCAACATCCACCATTGTCGTTAATTATTACATCTGCCATCATCGGCGTTTATTTGCGTGCCTGTCTGTCTGTCTGTCTGTTAGCAGGATTATGTCACAACTACTGCATGGATTTTGATGACCCCCTAAAAATCGGTCTGCCCTGCCTTTATTGCGCATGCGCCGTTTCGGAGAATCAGCAGCAATTCAACAATTATCGCTCCATTACTACTTAAAATTACCTTGTTTCTGCGTAAAACTGACTTTAGAATGATTTAAAAGGTTTTACTTTGTCATCTGATGGTTAATAATCACATTATTCCCTGTGATCACTTTGGGTGTAGAGAGTCAGACTCAGACGAGCTGCTGTCGCTCTCTGATTGCCCCTGTCTTTTATTCTGAAATAATGCTGAATTTATGTGGAAATGGTTGTTGTGCAAAAGCTGCAGATATCTGTCGCTGAGAAAGATGATGACTGGAGTGCAGTTTTAAGCAGAAATAAGTTGATAATCGGTGAATTGCTGCTGACGCCCTGAAATGACGCATGCGCAGTGAAGGGGAGGGGATTTTTAGGGGGACCGTTCTGTCGGCAACACCGGATTTTGGATCAAGATTTCACTTTATATAGACTTTGAAGGTTTACTTCAACACTACTTCATGGATTATCACCAAATTTGCACCACAGATAGATATTAGGGCATGGAAGACTTGTTTATTTTATTTTAATCCTTTATTATTTGTTTATTTTTATTGTTTTTATGCTGTATGTTTAATATGTAGCAACTGGGACAGTGTGGCATCATCTGAAATCAATATTCCATTAAAGGAATCCTGTCATGTGGAGTAATCAAGCCAATCAGTGGTTGTTTTGAGCATAACAGCCCATCTAGTGTTTTAATGTGAGTAAAGCGACTGCAAGAAGCACTGCAGTGGAGGTGGGCGATATCGGGAATTTTGGTATTTATCCGATACCAAGTACATACAGGCCCAGTATTGCAGATATCAATACCGATGCTTTTTCATATTTAAATGTCATAGATCCAAAGGATCCAAAAGACCTAGGACAGAATTTTGCCAAACATTGTATGTGACAACATAATACTTTATTATTACAATCAACATTTTTGTTTAAAAAAATATCACTCAACACAACTGAAAATCTCCTGAGGTAGAGGGCTGACAAACCACAATACAAGGGTGCGCTGCTCCGTGTTGTGTGACACAGTGTAGCGCTGCTCTTACAGACAGAGAGGAGACTTTGATGAATCTGCGTGCGCAGCAGTCAGTGCGTGCGGGAGAGAAAAAAAAGCTTGAGTATTGATCTTTTTACACGAGGATCGTTCAATATCAATACCAGTGTTGGTATTGATATTATCGATATTAGGATCGATCCGCCCACCTCTACACTGCAGTACAGTAGAAGTTCGATGCAAGAGGAAACTGGAAAGTAGAATAAAGTAGAATAGAACAACCACAACAACAAAAAAAGGAATCTGAGAAGGCGATTTCAAAGGGAAACAAGCAGATTGAGGGAAAGGATGAGTGAGCATGGATGAGGGAGTAAAAGTTGCATGAGACCTGGCTACTGGGAGAAAGAAGTGAGGCAGAAAAAAGAGAAAGCAAAATTAGATCAGCCAGGAAAGCTTTGGGTCCGAAGGAGTGAGACAAAAACTTCAGCGGGGAGACAGCAGTGGGAGGAAGTGGGTTTTCATTAAGACACAGCAGACAAGGAGAGGGTGAAAGGAAACTCAGAGAGAGAGCACTGAGAGAACAGAGGCCTCATCAGAATGATGGATGGACACATCAAAGGCAGACAGGCGTGAGGGCTCCTGCTTCTTAGCGGCGCTGTGGCTGCATCCACTTTCTACACTAATATGATACTGAATGTGGGACAGTGGATGGCCCGGGGCATGTGCTCCTAAACTATGAATGAATGTAGACAAGTGTACTGTTGGGGGTGCTCAAAACAGATGTTTGTTGTTTTCGGCGTAGCTGTTCAGTGCTGCCGGTGATTGCACCCCCCTCCAAACCAATAACTGGTTAACATGGAGTGAAGTTGTTTGTGAAATCCAGGTTTGCTGCAGGTGGAAAAAAAAAAGGGCAATCCAGAGCCGTAAACAAAGTGAGAAGGATTTTCGCTGTCGGCTCTTTAACGTCATCCGTTTTCATGCGCTGAACTGTCCAGATGAGATGTTCATCATGTTACTGTGTGAGATTTTAGAACATGGTAGTAAATTGTCTGTTCCAGTCATGGGAATTCTTTGCTTATAAAGGTAAGAAGCTGTATGATCCGTTATGGTCTCACACCCGGTAGGATGTGTGCCGTTCCTCCTCCTTCTCACAGGAAAACAAATGATACCAACAGAAAAAGGGCACACACGTTACAAGGCTGCATTTGTTATCAAGAACAAGTGAGTTTGCACCTGATGGCGGTGATGAATAATTAATATTTAAGTGGTTATAATGTGCTCACCCTTGAAATAACCATCAGACTGATTGCCAGCATGAGGGTGATCATGGCCGATGTGATTTAACAAAAGAATCTGTCATCTCACTGCAGCATGTTGCACGGCATTACCTTAATGACAAACAGGAACGGTAAATGGACTGCAGTCCTGCAGTGATTTTCCATCTGATGCAGATGTACATCGAGCTTTACAATGATGCCTCATATTCACCCAATCACACACACACACACACACACACACACACACACACACACACACACACACACCCACACACACACACACACACACACACACACACACACACACACACACACACAGATGAATATATTGCCATGTAGGGCACTGAACTGCACACTGGAAGTAAACTGTGGATGAAGGAACTTGTCCAAGAGACCTTAGTGAATTTCCTATCTGACAAGGAATCAAACTCCTCCCTACACCTTATCCTCGAGACCATCACCTCTCCACCTCACGTGTGATGGATACAAAACAACTGGGGATCCATTAGCAAGACATGACACAGTCAATATGTAAAACAGTCTCTGTAAAACAGAGGAGAAACAAGCAATGGTCCAGATACACAGAAGAGGATGTGGATGTCCGTGGGGCAACATTGTCCACGAGGAAACAGTTACAAAGACTATCTATGAAAACAGGCAAATGGTTAGAGCACCAGAGATCACCATAACAGGCAGTAGTCCAAAAGCTGCAGGGAAAATGTGAAGAACAGAAGAGGCAGCAAAATGGTCAGCAACAGGAAACAAACAAGCAAACAACATGAGACGAGCAGTGTGGGAGCAAGATGGTCTCACACGTGAACAGTAAGCCAACGTGCACATGAATTGAAAGTCACAGAAATTAACAAAGAAGAAAAATATCAAAATAAACGCAGAAGTGCACAGAATGTGACACTGACAGTGTTTTACTTTAATACCCCCTTTAACTTAAATGGTTTGATACATTAAATCAGTAATGAAGCTCAAGGTGGAATAAGGATTTGGCTAGGTTGATAAACAATTCTAATCAGGAAGGAGACATAAATGTAATGTAATTTGTAACCTTTTAATGTGTGACAAGAGTTTATGTAGCACAGTTAAGAGTAGAATTATGGGGAAAACTGTATTTTTAGCATTTTCTTCAAATTTAACCTTGACATAGGGGAAAGTAAGTGGCAAAGGAGATATTACTGGGGCATTATTTTCCTTTTTTCAGTCTTACAACTGAAGTAGGTGCAAGGATTTACAACCCCAATTCCAATGAAGTTGGGATGTTGGGTAAAATGTAAATAAAAACAGAATACGATTTGCAAATCCTCTTCAAACTATATTCCTTTGAATACACCACAAAGACAAGATATTTAATGTTCAAACTGATAAACTTTTTTGTTTTTGTGCAAATATTTGCTCACTTTGAAATGGATGCCTGCAACACATTTCAAAAAAGCTGGGACAGTGGTATGTTTACCACTGTGTTACATCACCTTTCCTTCTAACAACACTCAATAAGTGTTTGGGAACTGAGGACACTAATTGTTGAAGCTTTGTAGGTGGAATTCTTTCCCATTCTTGCTTGATGTAGGACTTAAGTTGTTCAACAGTCCAAGGTCTCCGTTGTCATATTTTGTGCTTCATAATGCGCCACACATTTTCAATGGGCGACAGGTCTGGACTGCAGGCAGGCCAGTCTAGTACCTGCACTCTTTTACTACGAAGCCACGCTGTTGTAACACATGCAGAATGTGGTTTGGCATTGTCTTGCTGAAATAAGCAGGCAGCCAAATCACAATCAAGGGGTACCAGTGGGGTACACTAAGGGTAGAAATTTGATGTACCTATATTAAATTATTTACAATCAGAAAAAATTATTAAAGGTGTTGTCTAATAAATGCCAAAATATTTTTTATTAACTTCACTTCCTGAAAAGCTAGAGCTGATTTCGAAATGCATGTTTTTTGTGCCAAAGTGTGGTGTACAGACACTACAATTTCATCATTTGTTAAATGATAAGGTGCTGTTATTTAAATATGATGCATATATCAACCCAGAACCAACCTGAAATGATCATTAGTGGGTGTGTGTGTGTTGGGGGTGTGAAGGGTGGGGGGCAGCATATAATTATGTAGTGTTTCTTTATTAGGGAAAATATAACATGTTTTCTCATACATACTTGAATGTTACATACATTACAGCATGGAAATGAGCTTTGCATTATTTATTGTAACTCTAATACAACCGGTTTCTATGTTTGTAGACCAGACTTGCAGCACAAAATATCTGGGTGTACGGACACTACATTTTACAAACCTGAATTCCAAATCAGCCTTGCTGATTTACACGAAATATCAGTTGTTGCATGTAAATATAATTTTAGTTGTTACTAAAGAAATTTGAACTTTTCAATGAAATAATATTGCTAAACTAGATCGATCTAAACCATTTAAATAGTGGTGTACGGACACTGATTTTTGTGAAATATTAAGGGTCATATTTCTCGAGACATAAATCCAGAATTTATCGAGACAGCGATCACTAAATCTATTTCGATCAAAGTGTCATTGTGTATCAAATAACAGTGTTATGGTCACTCAGAAATATGCATATTTACTTTAAAACAGAACATTTTCTGTCAATGATGTGAAAAAGATTGATTTCATAATGGCAAACATGAATGCAACAATCGGCCATATCAGCGTTGCTTGTCAGCAATAAGTAAAATACAAATCACACGTTACCATTCCAACAACCACATTTAACTTGCAGAAATATTAAACATTGTTTGCCAAAGGTTGTCTGCATATAAGATACGTTCTTCGTAATACTTTGATGAAATCAGTACCACAATAACATCAAAACAGTGGTTTCTAGTTGTTTAATAATACACAATAATTTTAAAAAGAACATTGCAAATTTCAACAAACTGTGCACTGTGGTTCATTTCAGTACCATGAAACTAACAAACACATGCAAATCATTCACTGGCAAGACATTAAATTGTAAATCACATATGACAAAGATTTGGGACCTGTATCCCTTGATTGTGATCTGGCTGAGGGACGTCCCTGAAAAAGATGATGCTTGGATGGCAGCATGTGTTGCTCCAAAACCTGGATGTACCTTTCAGAATTGTTGGTGCCATCACAGATGTGTAAGTTGCTCATGCCATGGGCACTAACACACCCCCATACCATCACAGATGCTGGCTTTTGAACTTTGCACTGGTAACATGGTAACATGGATGGTCATTTTCCTCTTCTGTCCAGAGGACACAACGTCCATGATTTCCAAAAACAATTTGAAATGTGGACTCATCAGACCACAGCAAACTTTTCCACTTTGCATCTGTTCATTTCAAATGAGCTCCAGCCCAGAGAAGGAGGTGGTGTTTCTGGATGTTGTTGATGTATGGCTTTTGCTTTGCATGGCAGAGTTTTAACTTGCACTTGTAGATGTAGCAACGAACTGTGTTAACTGACAATGGTTTTCTGAAGTGTTCCTGAGCCCCGCGGTAAGATCCTTTACACAATGATGTCAGTTTTTAATGCAGTGCTGCCTGAGGGATCGAAGGTCACAGGCATTCAATGTTGGTTTTCGGCCTTGCTGCTTACGTGTAGAAGGTTCTCCAGATTCTCTGAATCCTCTGATTATATTAGGGACTGTAGATGATGGAATCCATAAATTCTTTGCAATTGAACGTTGAGAAACGTTGTTCGTAAACTGTTGGGCTATTTTTTCATGCAGTTGTTCACAAAGTGGTGATCCTCGCCCCATCTTTGCTTGTGAATGGCTCAGCCTTTTGGGGATGCTGCTTTTATACCCAATCATGACACTCACCTGTTTCCAATTAGGTGTTCTTTGAGCATTCATCAACTTTCCCAGTCTTTTGTTGCCCCTTCCCAACTTTTTTGAGTCAAGGTGTGAGCTTCAGGTTACCTGTCTTTGTCCTTGGATAAGATTCTTTGTCAGCAGTGTCTCAGTCCATGGATACCAGTTTTACCTGAAGAAGTAACCGGTGATGGACTGGAGTCCCATCCAGGGAAAGTCAGGCTCTCAGCTGCTTCTTGCTGCAGATTCCAGGGAGAAATACCAGCCAGGGCCTCAGGGCCTCTATAGGACTTCTTCTTCTTTCCACCTACAGCAGATGAGTAATTGGTGTTCTGTACTGTCTTTGTCAATACATAATGGCAACATAAATGCCATGGTGATAAGCAGCGCTAATCTCCTAGTTTGCGTCCTCATTTCAAAAGCACTCTGGGGAGCAGGAGGGTGTTGTCTAATTAAAAAGCTGTCTGGGACCTCAAAATATTTCCTTGTATTCAGTCATTCACTGAAATTACAAATTCGGATGCACTCCAACCAATTTTAAATGCAATAGAAGAGAAGACTATTTGAAATTAATTAGGACACCCCCCCCCCCCCCCCCCCTTTGGTGCATGTCTTTTTAAAAATGAGTTATGCTTTAAAAAAATCAATTCATATATGAAAATTAAATGAAAACTCTGAAAAAATAACCTCATAACCTGGTGTGACATCACTATGTGCAATGTGAAAGACAGCTTCATCCCTCAGAGATGTAGATGGGAGGTGCGTCTCTTCAAAAGGGGAGACGCATACAATACGTACAGATACAGAATGATTATCCTGGCTCTGTTAATAAAACTGTGCAGCCTTCATTTGGGCTGTGAATGTCGTAATGGGTCCTGAACAAAGGCCACAAAAGTGACACACAGAGAGAGACAGAGAGAGGAAGGGAAGTTATCAATTGAGTAGGTGTAATGGAGGCAGAGATTGCGCTGTCCTGCAGCTCAGAGAGAGGCCACACGGAGTCAGGATGGATTGGTAATACTAGAGATGGATGGTGCACCCACGAATAATTCATATAAATCTGAACAAGAAGCTGCACGGGCAGAAAAATGGATGGAGGTGAGGTACGGCTGTGTGTGCTTGTGCCATTATTGTTACAATAGTTGCAGTACTTTGTGCACTAAATCATTTGAAATCAATTTTAGTTTTGTGAAATCCTGCAGATACAAAAAGAAAATATATTTCTGGAATTTTATAAGGTACCTTGCTAATGGTAAGTGTATACAATAGATAATATATGTCACCTTTGTGCTGATTTCATTCTGAGACTTACAATTAGAATTTATACTGACTATGTCTGCATCCATATGTTGGTTTGCTTTCATTTCACTAAAGTATAACTAAGTCAACATGCAGAAGCATAAAAGGCATATTTCACTCCAATCAACATTATCTTTTAAAAAATTGTATCCAACTCTTTAACTCGTCTGAAAAATGCACACAGATTCAGTGCTATTTTTAGCCATAAAAGTGACGTAACCTCAGGTGCTGAGCATTATCTGTCTGAAGGTTACTCCACCTTTTCAGCTACAGTCAACTTCTTCACTTACACCAGGGCCCAGTTTCATAAAGCAGTCTAATCTTTTATTCTTCTAAACTTACTTAGTTACAAAGGTTTGTCGCCCAACATTAGCTGTCTAATATCCGTTTCACATTGATGGCTAAACTTGATTAGCCGTCTAATGTAAGTCGACGATTTTCATGGGCATAGCGGCCTCGCAAGTGCCATTGCCAATACACGTAAAGAGTGCTGAATAGGAGGGATTCTTAAAGAAAAAACTAACAGGTCTGTGAGAGCCAGAATTCTTGCTGGTTGGTAAGGGATGAAATACTTATTTCATCCAATAAAATGCAAATTCATTATTTAAAAATCATACAATGTGATTTTCTGAATTTTCTTTTTAGATTTTGTCTCATATTTGAAATGAACCTATGATAAAAATTCCAGACCTCTCCATTCTTTGTAGGTGGGAAAACTTGCAAAATCGACAGTGGATCAAATACTTATTTGGCTCACTGTATATAAATAAATGCTGCAATAACTACATACACAATTACATAACAAATAACTAAAATAACACACAGAATCATCACAGAACATCACAGAACACAGAAACAGAGTGACACTTTGTTCTGTGGGCTGAAAGAACAAGTGGGCGTGGCCGCAGACAGCAGCAGCTGTTGAGATCTCTGGGCCCGCGATTCACAGCTGGAGTTCTGCTACTAACCTATAAAACTATTCATGGCTGGCACCATCCCTACCTAGCTGACCTAATTAAACCTTACGTACTGGCCCGGGCTTTACATTCTCAGGGTGCAGGACTACTTTGTGGTCCCTAAGGTGAATAAGAAGTCTGCGGGTCACAGAACTTTCTTTTTATCGTGCCCCTGTTCTGTGGAATGATCTCCCTGCGTCAATAAAACAGTCAGATTCTGTGGAGAATTTTCAAGTCCAGACTTAAGACACACTTATTTTCCCTTTCATATGGCTAGCATACTGGTACAGTTTTTGGTGTTACGCTTTTTACCTCTTTTAATTCATTTATTAGTAATTGGAGCGGGCTGCGGCCTCAAACTTACCTAAATTCTGGGTCTTTAGTGAAGGTTAGGGCTAGTGGCCGGCGATCAACCTTAGTACTTCTCTGTTTTTCTTGTTTAATGCTGGCAAATTATACAGTATTTTTTGTCTTTCTGATGCCCGATTCTGTGTTTTCTCTCTGTTTAAGGTGCAGCTCCATCCAGAGATGGGAGTTGTATTCGTGTTGGCGATGCTCCTGTCCTGTGCGCCAATAGCATTTCTTGTATATTCGTCCGTGAATTGTTCTGTAATTTATGTTTGTAGCATGGCCCAAGCAGAGGGTCACCCCTTTGAGTCTGGTCTGCTTGAGGTTTCTTCCTCAGAGGGAGTTTTTCCTTACCACTGTTGCTCTGGGGGTTGGTAAGGTTAGACCTTACCTGTGTGAAGCGCTTTTTGATGGCAACTCTGTTGTGATGTGGCGCTATATAAATGAAAATAAATTGAAATTGAGAACACGTACTGTGTTTTGAAGGACATGACCTTACAACTCTACACTGTGAGGCACATGCATGTGCTTGCTGTCCTCACATGGAAATACATAAAAACATATCGCCTTTGCCATGGACTGGAGCGGCCGCTCACTGGACACGAGCGCCGTTCGCTGGACACATGCATCTCTCGCTGGCAGGCTGGGCCAGCAGATGTGGACATGATAAGCGCGCACTGATTCATTCATGTCATTTCATAACTGTACATCTATCAATATGGGTCATCTACAAAGGAACAGAAGGATTACACTTGTATTGTTCGCTCAATAAGAAGGATTAAATATTAGAAATTGCAGGGTTTTTTGTATGGTGGGTGGTTTTTATGCTTTTCCTCCACAGTGGCGGTGCGATGTGGTGCAACACGTTCCAGCTGCTTGCACTATGTTCATGCATACACATGAGTGTGCACAAAACCATCGCCGCTGTATCATGCATGCCTGTCCGACCGTGTGTCCCTCCCGACAGCAGGTGGAATGTTTCACGGCTCCCCATTTTTTCTTTTGTTTGTGGATTTTCTTCCGGTTTCTGCTTCTTTCGTCCAACATCGTGTTACATATGTGTGAAGGGGCCCATAGTATTGAACAGTGCAGGTGCCAGAACACATCCCTGAGGAACACCAGAAATCACTGGGAAGAAGTCAGAGATTCTGCATCTGAACCACATTGTCCTCATATAGGCTGAATATGATGTCAAGCATCTTAATCCTGGTTGTCTTCTTTTTCTTCTTCCAGCTAATCTTAAACTTAATCTTAAACTCCTGTGCTATACCATATCATGGCATCATATCATGATGATCCCTGGAGAGGCACCTACAGTTATTTAGATCGTGCAGCTATTTAGATTGTGACATGCAGGCAGTGGTGGGCACAGATAACCAAAAAATTAACTTTGATTACAGATAATCAGATAACTGAAAAGTTATTTTTGATAATGATAAAACAATAAACCACCCAAAAATGTATCGGAAGTTACAGATAACCGATAAATTCCAGTATTGTCTCTGGTACATTTGCAACTACTAATAAACTGAATTTGATCGCTTCTGGTAGCATCAAAAGCGACAACAGACCCAAACAATGAGCCCACACTTCTGTCTTTGAACATCTTATCCCCCTGCTGGAAGCTCTTGTTTACTACATGGCTTCCAGCACAGACACAAGCTGAGAGCAGCCACAAAGCCCAGCTCTCTACCCAATCACAATGCTCCGGTCAGGCCGAGGTCTTGAAAAATAAAGCAGTGCTGACTTATAGAATAGAATAGATAGATAGAATAACTCCATTAATGTCAATTCTGCCATTTGTACAAAGTTAAAATATAACATATATCTTTTAATGTTGAATAATGCACTAATTCTGAGGTTTTGCAACAAACAGACAGATCACAAAGGATTCTGGGTAAAATGTGCCTCTGCTAAACACTGATTGGTTCAGTAATTCATTATGTAAACCAACACGTTAATGTGACGTGTGTCGTGTGTTGGGGTTTACAGATAAATGTGCTTTTGTAAAATATTCCAATTTTTTCTTTGTAAAAACAGGCATTTTTACAGAGCCCTGGAAGTGTCATCGCAAAATGTTTTGCATGTGGAGAGAATGTGCGCTCATTTTATTATATTGTGCACACGTTTTATGATGCTATGCACGTTTTATGATATTGTGCGCACGTTTTATTATATTGTAAAACGTGCACTCAGTATTGTCTTGACACATAAATGTTGGCTCACCGCGCTGCGAGATCTCAGTAACATTGAGAACTGCATTGAGACGCTCTGATCAGTCTGCACACAGACAACACCATTAACATCGCAACATAAAACTATTTTTATATTGTGCCTAAAACTCTTGTGAATATATTCTCTGGGTTTATAGACATTGTTATTGTGTTTATTTTATGTAAACATGTGAGAATCACAGGCTGTCTCTCCGTTATTTTCAATGGGAGCTGCTGTGAGCTACAATCGCTTCCTGATCATGTTGTTCTGGGGGAAAGTGAAGTTTGCTCTTTAACGTCTTGATTATTGTTCTTTACAACACTGTTTGTCCTCTTTGTTTGAGACAAGTATATATAATATGTCTGAAATTCGGTTTGCGTTTATTAAATTCCATGCAGATTAAACGTAGCAGACATGAATTATTTGTTATAATTGTTTTAGCAAGTTTTCAGGGTATCATGCAGCAGTCTCTTATTAACGTGAGGAAAAGCATAAAAAATACATTTTGTAGTATAATATTAATTTACAACTGTCATCTTGTTGATTCTCTATATGTTGTTTGACTGCAGCGACTCTGGCACGCAAGAGGTTATGGGATACATCAATAGGGCGAATGAACACTACTGGCCAGTAGATAGCAGTAGAGACCTTGAAAACTTGCCAAAACAAAATTTCAGATAATCCGTGTCTGCTACATTTAAGATGTGTGGAATTTAATAAACGCAGACACAATAACAATGTCTACAAACCCAGAGAATATATTCACGAGAGTTTTAGGCACTAGAGTTTAATGCTGTTGTCTGTAGAGCCTGATCAGAGTGTTTCAAATACATTTCTCATGTCGTGAACGTACTGAGATTACCCTATCCTACCCATAATGCACTGCTGGGCACAGCATATATCCACACTAAAACCTTAAAAATTAGCGCATTACTTTGGTTAAAAGTTGAACCATAAGTTAAAAATGTATGCCTCTGGATGACTTGGGTGATATTGCCCGCGTATCAGTATGGGGTTAAAAGAAATTAGGTTTTTTTTGGGGGGGGGGGGGGGACCAGTTCTCCTTTGACTGCAGAGAATAGAGCGGTTTCTTCTTAAAGCAGCTCTTCTCTGTTTTGCAGAGGGTAGAACTACACATCAGCTACAAAACATTTAACAGGTAGGTGCTCAACTGATTTTAAGTTTTATAAATATTTGTAGCTGTTCAGCTTTATTTACTACATTGTCGGTCTAAAAGTTATTGGACAAAAATTTATCACAAGATAATTAGTCCAATAATGGATTTTTAAAGTTATCTAAAAAGATAATCCGATAATGAAAACATTACCTTCGATAATTATCGGTTATCGGATTATCAGAACTGTGCCCACCACTGCATGCAGGAGAGCAGAGCTGAGAGTTTCTTTGTTTTTGTTTTTGTTTTTTTTCTCCTGTGAAAAAATGATTCAGGAGCAAAGTTTGCACTGCAAGTTCTTTGTTGTGTTACGTACATTCTTTTTTTTTTTAAGGCTGATGCTTGGAATTATTAAATATACTTTCCTCAGGTGTTTGCCTCTTTTTGAATATCTCATCTTGGCATTTTGACAGGGTGAGAGATAAGAACTTTGTATCTTTTTCCCTTCATCCTCTTGTGGCATCACTAATGTGATGACACGAGCTCCCCGAATGCTCAGGACACTTCCTTGCTTCCTCACTGCCTCGTCTCACTTGGTGAAAGAGGACACGGAAGTTGGGTAAGGGAAATGGTCTTCAGGAGTAAGCTAATGTGAAGATTTTTTTGTTCATCTTTCTGTCAGCGAGACACAGTGGCAGCCACCCTCTGACTCACAGAGGAGAAAACACTGAGTCGACTCGTCTTTAACAAACACTGAGAGGAGTTGCCACTTCACTCATGGAAAACAAATAACAGGCCAGGAAAGTGTGTGAACTGCTCTATATCTTTGGTTTAGATCATGCAAAATTCATTGTTCTTCCAGATAATTCCTCACAAACAGATGCTTCAGCAGTTCATGCTGTCTACATGGTAGCAATTAAGACTGACAAATTCTACAAACATGTATTGTGACTATTTGGCAGAAGGAGCCATGCAGCAATACATTAGTTCGGGTGTACACAGAGTGCTGAAGTAATATTTTTGCAGCAAATATGGAAATGGATTTCCCACTCTGTATGGACAGCTTTTGCAAGTTAAGCCTTTTTTGTGCTGCAAGGACGCGTTGGCCTAATTTATGAACTAACAAGCATGTAAACTACACTGGTCCTGAGGCAGTGGCACAGTAAAAGTTATTTGGGTAATGGGATATTGCAGCTGGAAAACATAGAACTGTGACTAACATCAAAGTGTCCCCTCTAATATGAGCAAGAGCTCCTGCCTAACTGCAAAAAACCTGACAGAAGCAATTACTCCAGCATCCACAACTTATATAATAAAAAAATGTAATTTCAGAAGAATCTGTGTAATCTATCTATCTATCTATCTATCTATACAACCTCACAGCAGTTTGTGTGACTGGGTTATGGAAAGTACGTTAATCTGTGGGTTCACGACAGGGGTACAAAAATGGGGCATTTTTTTGGAACAGAGGCATGAATTAATTCTGTGACAGGAGGCACAAAATGTGGGGTGAAGGGGGGCTGGGGGATTATGGTTAACGTTTGGGGAGGGTACACACTTACACTATGGTTATGGTTAGAGTTAGGAGAAGGAGAAGATTATAAATAGCAAAATAAAAAAACTGTGTCACGAAAAGCGGGGGCATGGAAAAAAAAAAAAACGTGAGAATGATATATATATAATTTCCATACTGGATTGGTTGAGGCCCGGGTTAGCAATGACAGCCACCGGTGCTGTTGCTCAAAAGGGTGCCGGCAGAAATTGGGCTACTGTTGAGCGACGAAGAAGAAGAGGAGGAAAACATGTTCAGAGATGGTAGGAGAGGAGGAAAACTAGAAGGGTGGAAGTGAGAGTTGGGACTTTGAATGCTGGCAGTATGACTGATAAAGTGAGAGACCTAGCTGATATGATGGAGAGGAGAAAGGAAGATAGATTGTGAGTACAAGAGACAAAGTGGAAGGGAAGTAAGACCAGGAGCATAGGTGGTAGGTTCAAGTTGTTATATCATGGTGAGGATAGGAAGAGAAATGGTGTTGGGGTCATTTTAAAGGAATAGTATATTAAGAGTGTGTTGGAGGTTAAGTGAGTGTCTGACAGGGTGATGAGTGTGAAGTTGGAAATTGAAGGGCTGATGATGAATATCATCAGTGCATATGCCCCACAGGTAGGTTGCAAGATGAAGGAGAAAGAAGATTCTGGACCGAGTTAGATGAGGTGGTGGAGAGTGTGCCCAAGCATGAAAGCGTGATGATAGGAGTGGACTTTAGTGGGCATGTTGGTGAAGGGAACAGAGGTGATGAAGAAGTAATGGGTAGATATGGTATCAAGGACAGCAATGGGGAATGGCAGATGATGTTGATTTGCAAAAAGGATGGAAATGGATGTGGTGAACACCTACTTTAAGAAAAGGGAGGAGCACAGGGTGACATAAGAGTGGAGGAAGGTGCACACTTGGACTACATTCTAGGAGATGCAAGATAAAAGAAATTACAGACTGCAAGATGGTGGCAGGAGAGAGTGTAGCTAGACAGCATAGGATTGTGGTTCATAGGATGACTTTACAGGTGAAGAAGAACAAGAGAGTGAGAGCCCAAGACTGTTGTGTGAAATTCAGTGAGCAGGTGAGACAGGCACTGGATGGAGGGGAAGCAATTTTTGACAACTGGAAAAGTACTGCAGATGTGTTGAGGGAGACAGCTAGGAAGGTACAGGACGTGACATCCGGACAGAGGAAGGAAGACTTGGTGGTGGAACAAAGATGTCCAGGAAAGCATAAGGAGAAAGAGGATAGCAAAAATGAATTGGGCTCATCGGAGAGATAAAGAAAGTAGACAGGAGTACAAAGAGATGTGGCGTAAGGCGAAAAGAGAAGTGGCAAAAGCTAAGGAAAAGGCATTTAGTGAGCTGTACAAGAAATTGAGTAGTAAGGGAGGAGAAAAGGACTTGTACCAATTGGCCAAACAAAGGGACAGAGCTGGAAAGGATGTGCAGCTTCTCAGCTTTCAACGTGTAAGTTTGTGGACATGACTGCACCCAGGACTGCTGTGCTGTGAAAACAGTCATCATCAGAAACCCAGATGAGTCAGTGCAGAAAATAAAACAAACATACACACTAACATCAGGCAAGAAACCCACTGGCATTTGCAGTTGTGTTTCTCAGCATCCTCAAACTTCAGTCCGCATTATGTACAATTTCCCTGTCATTAAAATAAGTTGTATTAGTGGCACTGTGTCATTTAATTCCAGGCAGTTGCGTTTCTATAAAAGTGTAACCTCACTCAGGCACCGGGCACACATCACTGGCTTCATGAAGTCTAAGGATACCTCGTCTGACACGCCGTCCACGGTGCAGAACTTGGCTCCGTCTCTCTGTGTTACTGTGTTATTTATGAGTTGTGCAGACGCTGCCTGCATGGTGTGAGGACAGGCCTTGCTTTTTTTTTTTTTTTTTTTTTTTTTTTTTTTTTTTTTTTTTATGTGGCTGCAATATGAGCTGCTGGGCAGGTTTTATAGAGCTAAAACAAACAATGCAATCAGTGTCTTCTCTGAAAAGATACCAAAGTGTTTGATACACTTTTGCTTGTTTACAGTGGATCCGGAAAGTATTCACAGCCCTTCAGTTTTTCTACATTTTGTTATGTTACAGCCTTATTCCAAAATGGATGAAATACATTTTTTCCACAACAATTCTACACACAATACCCCCATAATGACAATGTGAAAAAAGTTTTTTTTTAAGATTTTTGCAAATTTATTTAAACAAACAAACAAACAAACAAAACTAAGAAATCATACATGTACATAAGTATTCACAGCTTTTGCCATGAAGCTCATAATTGAGGTCAGGTGCATCCTTGAGATGTTTGTACAGCTTAACTTGAGTCCACCTGGGCTAAATTCAGCTGATTTGAAAAGACACACACCTGTCTATATATAAGGTCCCACAGTTGACAGTGCATGTCAGAGGACAAACCAAGCATGAAGTCAAAGGAATTATCTGTAGCCCTCTGAGACAGGATTGTCTCGAGGAAGAAATCTGGGAAGGGTACAGAAATATTTCTGCTGCGTTGAAGGTCCCAATGAGCACAGTGGCCTCCATCATCCATAAATGGAAGAAGTTCAGATCCACCAGGACTCTTCCTAGAGTTGGCCGCCCGTCTAAACTCAACAATCGGGGGAGAAGGGCCTTAGTCAGGGAGGTGACCAAGAACTCGGTCACTCTGTCAGAGCTCCAGCGTTCCTCTGTGGAGAGAGAAGAACCTTCCAGAAGGACAACCATCTCTGCAGCAATCCACCAATCAGGCCTGGCAGCCTACCTGGAGTTTGCTAAAAGGCACCTGAAGGACTCTCAGACCATGAGAAATAAAATTATCTGGTCTGATGAGACAAAGATTGAACTCTTTGGTGTGAATGCCAGGCATCATGTTTGGAGGAAACCAGGCACCATCCCTATTGAAGCATGGTAGTGGCACCATCATGCTGTGAGAATGTTTTTCAGCAGCAGGAACTGTCAGGATTGAGGGTAAAGATGAATGCAGCAATGTACAGAGACATCCTGGATGAAAACCTGCTACAGAGCACTCTTGACCTTAGCCTGGGGCGACGGTTCATCTTTCAGAATGACCCTGAGCAGCACACAGCCAAGATATCAAAGGAGTGGCTTCAGGACAACTCCATGAATGTCTCATGTTCAAATGCCTGAATGAATCAGGAGAGTCTGCACCAAGTGACCTGCAGGTCCTATTACGGTAAGAAAAAACTGTTCATTCTTATTCAAAGCAAAAATACTTTTATTGTAATGATTTAGTCAAGGACACCAATGCAGAAAACCACAATGTAGGTCAGTTTGAACAAGTTTTATTGTCTAGCAAATAGTTAGGTGAACTACAAAAGCAATAAAGGAAGGAAGAATACACTGGGTTGGTTCAGGTACAAAAAATATCAGTCCACAATAGCCTCAGTTTCTTGGGGGGAGGGGAGGGGGACAGGAGATTAATCCAGAGTCAGGTGAAGATCATTAATAGCAATAGTCTTTCCAGGGAACAAGAGGCAGAATTGCCCAAAACAAGGAATTCTCATACCAGAGTCCAAACAGCAGGCAAAAGACAGGAATACAGATTGGCAATGAGAGTCAATAATGTGAGATCAAAAACACTATAACCAGAGCAAAAACATGAGGCAAAAACAGATTTCTGGAACAACAGCAAAAGTCATGTAATGTGAAGTCACGCTAGAGATCAGGGCAGGACATAATATAATCTGGCAACTCAGAGACCCTCTCACAGCATTTAGAAAGAACGTGAAGCAATTAAACCCAGAAATGTGTGAACACGCACACACAGAGGTCAACAACCTGGAAATCAAAATAAACACAGGAGAAACATCAGAAAGCACACGACAGGTGAACACGACTAACTAACATGGAGGGAAAATTATCAGAAACAACCCAGAGTAGCCAGAACAGAAAAACAGGACTGGAACCAAAATGTGAATGATGACATATACCAGGTATACACAGGTGGGACGCGTTTTGATTTGGTCATGTAGTCAATGAGTTCATAGTTTTCTATTCATGTTTGAATGTGTGATTAGAGCTTGCAATGTGTTTGTGTATTAAAGCACAGGCTGTTATGCAAATAAACTGCATACATACTGCACAAACCTTCCATGACATCAACCTTAGGTTTTCTGAAGAGTAGGATTGATACTCAAATAGATGCCCAGATGGCGCTACATGTCACCATCCAGGCAGTGCCTTACTCAGGCTTGCTCCCGGAAAACTCATAAAAGGGTCAAGGGGTGGCATGTGGGCAAGACCAGCAGGTATTTTTATGAGGGAGGAATCAAGCATATATAGCTTGTTATATCACGATTGAGCGGATCCTTGTCATGTGATTGGTGGCTTGTGACATGACATGGATTATTCGTACCATTTGCCGTTGTGTTTTATTGACCGTGCAATTGTTCCACTGCGCTGTCTGGAGGCTGTTAGCAGGAAGTTAGAATGTAAAGCTGGACTAATTTCTAACATGATTTTTTACTCTTTTTTTTTTTGCTTCCCTGGGGATGTGCACAGTCTTTTTTATTTATTTTTTTTGGTAGTACACGTGTGCACAAGTGCCGACCTGGTTGCACGTGTGAGCAGGGGACAACGACTCTACCAAGACGACGATGTGATTGAGCTAACTGACGCTTCTAATTCTTGTAACACACATACATACACAAAATCCACTCCGCTGTATGCCATCTGGATGCATGAAGAACTGTTCAGATGAAAAGCTGAAAAGCTGTCATGATTTTTGGCTGGACTGAGGAACTACACAAAGTCTCTTTTTTTTTTTTATGGAAGTCCGAAGTCAGTGCACAGCATCATCGGACTGGAAGAGAGGAGGTGATGGTCTAGTGGCTAAGGTGTTGAGTCCAGAAGATCATGGGTTCAAATCCCCACCTGACTGGAAAGTCACTAAGGGCCCTTGGGCAAGGCCTTTAATCCCCTATTGCTCCCGGTGTGTAGCAAGCGCCTTGTATGGCAGCACCCTGACATTGGGGTGAATGTGAGGCATAATTGTAAAGCACGTTGAGCGTCTGATTCAGATGGAAAAGCGCTATATAAATACAGTCCATTTGGAAGAGTGTTCCATGATGCATAACACAAAATGGCTGACACACAAATGTCCTTGTAAAACTTTGAAGTCCGTTTCCTGTCCAATTCTTTTTGGAGGTCTCACTGTGATAAAAGAACCTAACAGGACTACACGTCACAATTTGGTCTTTAGCAGCAGTGGTACACCAAAATGTAAGTCACTTTTCTGTTGTTTATAAATTAATAAAATATCAAATGAAAAGGATCTATTTAAGCTGTTATATAAAACAAACAAATAATGAATGTTTTTATATTCTTTCAATGGAATGAATATTTAATTCGGTGAAAGCTGAAACAAACCATTCAACTTTGCCTCGTTGAATCGTTTGTTCCAGCTTTCACCTCATGAAATATTCATACAACCCCTGGCAAAAATTATGGAATCACTGGCCTCGGAGGTTGTTTAATTTTGTAGAAAAAAGCAGATCACAGACATGACACAAAACTAAAGTCATTTCAAATGGCAACTTTCTGGCTTTAAGAAACACTATAAGAAATGAAGAAAAAAAGATTGTGGCAGTCAGTAACGGTTACTTTTTTAGACCAAGCAGAGGAAAAAAATATGGAATCACTCAATTCTGAGGAAAAAATTATGGAATCACCCTGTAAATTTTCATCCCCAAAACTAACACCTGCATCATATCAGATCTGCTCGTTAGTCTGCATCTAAAAAGGAGTGAACACACCTTGGAGAGCTGTTGCACCAAGTGGACTGACATGAATCATGGCTCCAACACGAGAGATATCAATTGAAACAAAGGAGAGGATTATCAAACTCTTAAAAGAGAGTAAATCATCACGCAATGTTGCAAAAAATGTTGGTTGTTCACAGTCAGCTGTGTCTAAACTCTGGACCAAATACAAACAACATGGGAAGGTTGTTAAAGGCAAACATACTGGTAGACCAAGGAAGACATCAAAGCGTCAAGACAGAAAACTTAAAGCAATATGTCTCAAAAATCGAAAAATGTACAACAAAACAAATGAGGAACGAATGGGAGGAAACTGGAGTCAACGTCTGTGACCAAACTGTAAGAAACAGCCTAAAGGAAATGGGATTTACATACAGAAAAGCTAAACGAAAGGCATCATTAACACCTAAACAGAAAAAAACAAGGTTACAATGGGCTAAGGAAAAGCAATTGTGGACTGTGGATGACTGGATGAAAGTCATATTCAGTGATGAATCTCGAATCTGCATTGGGCAAGGTGATGATGCTGGAACTTTTGTTTGGTGCCTTTCCAATGAGATTTATAAAGATGACTGCCTGAAGAGAACATGTACATTTCCACAGTCATTGATGATATGGGGCTGCATGTCAGGTAAAGGCACTGGGGAGATGGCTGTCATTACATCATCAATAAATGCACAAGTTTATGTTGATATTTTGCACAATTGAAAGGATGTTTGGGGATGATGAAATCATTTTTCAAGATGATAATGCATCTTGCCATAGAGCAAAAACTGCAAAAACATTCCTTGCAACAAGACACATAGGGTCAATGTCATGGCATAGGGTTAATGTCAATGAGCAAATCTGATTTGATGCAGGTGTTAATTTGGGGGATGAAAATTTACAGGGTGATTCCATAATTTTTTCCTCAGAATTGAGTGATTCCATATTTTTTTCCTCTGCTTGGTCTAAAAAAGTAACCGTTACTGACTGCCACAATCTTTTTTTCTTGATTTTTTATAGTGTTTCTTAAAGCCAGAAAGTTGCCATTTGAAATGACTTTAGTTTTGTGTCATGTCTGTGATCTGCTTTTTTTCTACAAATTAAAACAAACTGAATGAACATCCTCTGAGGCCGGTGATTCCATAATTTTTGCAGGGGTGTACCATGAACTCATAAACATAATAATCTATATTATCTCTTGAGAAGATGATAAAATGTCCTATATGGGATTGTTCAATGAAATGAAAATTTAAAAAATTCTTGGAGCTGCACCCTTTATCAGATCTACTTCAGAAGTTAATAGTTTAGTTTCTTGGCTCCACCATTTCCCCAAGTTAAAAAAAAAAAAAAAAACTCAGTTGAGTTGTTTTTGCATTATCTTGCTCACATTTATTCCAAAGTTACAGATATATATGTGCAGCGTGGGTGGAGGTATGTGCTCTCTGAGCACTCTCTAGTTACCCAAGGCCAAAATATGGCCATCAGGTATTGCAAAGGCCTTGCATCTGTCCGTCCATCTGTCCGTCTGTCTGTGCTCAGCATAAGTCCACTCATATTACTGCCAGTCTTCAAATTCACAGGGAACATTCTTGGGAAACAGAACTTGGACAAGTTCAAAGATGGCTAACCTTGATCTATTTTAAGAGGTCAAAAGGCCGCATTCTGTTTACTATTTTTATGCTCATACGGCCGAGGGTGTTTTAGCATTACGTTATATTTTTGTCATATCGGCACCATTGCTGGATCAAGCAAGATGCAGCATGTCAGTGGCTCATTCCTCTGCATGACTTCGAGATTTTAGGATGCTATTCGTGGGTGTTGGTTTCATGGGTGTTGGCTGGTTTTTGTAAACGGGTTGCCCCTGCAGACAGCCGTGTCCATCCTTTTAAAAACGCTCACCCCCCCACCCCCCACCCCCCCTCCTCCTACCCTCCCACAGCACCTCCTCAATAAAGTGCTTGTGTCCATTTGCCTGATGCTGCTCGTCTGCCAGATTCAGCTGGATTCATTTTCTGTGGGGGGAATTGGTGCGCTGATTGGCCTCTTTACTCATGGATTAGCTATTAAAAAGCTGTTAGCGAGCCGCTCACTATCAGCTCAGTGCAATCATTACACCAGAGATAAAGGTCATTATTACAGTGAGGGCAGAGATGTTAAAACCCCCCTTGAACTCTGTACAGTATAAATTGGTGCACTGCACTGGGAGGAGGTAATGGACAAATTATTGCTCCCTCTGAGATATCGTATCTGCTGAATCTGTTTCATCACATTGGAAAAAGCCATTAAGAGGTTTTCGGAGTCTGTGCATCAGTCTGTTTGATCCTTTGCTGTTGATTTTATTACAAACAGCAGGAACAGTTCTTCCTGTTCGTGCACTTCAGTGAGACTTGGTTCATGGTTATTTCTGGAATGAAAGATGACTGTAGTGTTGACTTTCTTCAGTGACTTGGAACATTTGACAGTATTTGTAAGAAGCAAGATGAGACGAGCATCAAAGATGAGTAAGGTTTTTTGTAGCAGGAGGTCAGAACACCTCCAGGGTCTCTATTCCATCCACTCCACCCTGACCCTGTTCTGTTAGCAGCCCTGATAAATTATGCTTCATGTTTACTTCTGTCGCCTCCCTTAAGATGGCACTCACCTTCATGAGTGAAAAATCTGGCAGAGAATCATAGACCAGCCTTTAATACAGCCAGGCTATTGTTCTGATAAACTGTCAAGGGAAAACAGTTGCTTTTGACTGGGGCAAAATCTTTGCTTTAAATGATGGGAAAACAGTTTCATACCAGATTCAAAGCAATCAATCTGTTTCCGTTGTTATTTTTGCTTTTGATTGATCTGATCTGCATCAAAGTGCTACCCATTTTAATCAGTTTGTCCTCATTACATGTCCTTTTAATGTGGTAACTTGTAAGATGATAGCATTAATTGTTGTTAAGTTATTGTGATCACAATGTGGAGGGGATGGAGTCATCTATCTATCTATTGACCAACTAACTGACTGAACTACCTACCTACCTTCCTACCTATTGTCCAGCTGACCTACCTACCTGCTTGCCTGCCTACCAACCTATCTACCGATCCATTAACCAACCAACTTACCTTACTAACTAACTAACTATTGAACTGTGCATTTGACCAGGTACATGCCTAGGCTTTTCAAAAGCCTATGGCACTAAAATGCATCATTTTTGAGAAAATCTATGCAAATAGACTCTGCCAAAGTGGCAATGATGCATTCCAAAATGCACTTCGTGGATCTGGATCAGCCCTGGGTCCTACATGAGTTGTGTCCATGTGAATTTGACTCCAAATCTGTGATCTGAAAGGGTTAAGTAGACATGTGTCACACCCACAGATCATGGTTGAAAGGCTTTTTAGGGAGCAGCAAACATGTACAGTGCATCACCTCTGTGCAACTCTGCAATGAAATGCCAAAGAAATAACCTGCAGGTTACGTTTTTTACGAGTTTTCCTGTTGATCACCGCCACAGTCAGCTGAACATGAGTTGACGTTTCTTCTCTGCATGAAGTGAATTCTTGCTACAACACAACATGTACTGCAGGCAGACAAACCAGCTCATAAGCATCTGCTTGTGTGTTTTATGTGTGTGTCTTTGCAGGCGGGCCGTCAAGGTGGTCATCTTCCCACTGTGACTGCTGTTGCAAGAGCCACAAAAGTGAGCGTGAGGGAGAGAGCGGCACCTCCTTCAACGAGCTCTCCACCTCCTGTTCTGAAACCCAGTCAGAAGCCAGTTCCCCGCAAGGAACCGTGATCTGCGGCCCGGTGACGCGCGTGTCCAAGATCCAGACATTGGACAGGCCTGTGACAAAAGGACCGGTTCACATGCTGCAGCAGGCAGAGATGCGCCGTAAAACTGACATGCTCCGTGTGCGAACCTTTGGGGTGCGTGACCGAGATGCAGCAAAGAGGAAAGTGAACAAGGAGAAGATGACTCCAGAGCAGGAGCTGGAGAAATGCATCCAGGACTTCCGGCAGATTAGAATTCCAGATCATTTTCCGGAGAGGAAATACATGTGGCAGTCAGAGCTCCTGAGAAAGTATTGCCTCTAAATATGGGTTTGCAAAGAGACAGAAAGGGAGAGGTGGTAGTATCATATCACTGTCTATGAAGGGTGAATAGAGTATATACACTGCACGCATGAGACACTTACTGGAAAGAAACAAAACAAAAAAACAAGAGAAGCACACACAGTAAGGCCATATGAGGCACTGATTTGTAAAGTATGCACAGTACTGTGTACGTTATGCACGTGTGTACATCAGGTTTCTCCTGCAGGAGGTTGCATCATGAACACCGCTCACACCTCAGAGACCTGCAGATGGAGGCCAAGTGTACGGAAAACTACGTCACTAAATCAAGCAACAAATCAACCTCAGGGGCCACATTATTTCAAAGTGTTAATCAGTAAATCACATACTGTACGTGCACTTGTCCACAATATCTGTTTGATTTTTTAATAATTTCCCAAGAGTTAGCAACAAAATATCACTATAACTCCACAGGTAACACATATAGCTGGCGTTGACAACAACACTGCATGTCATTTCACCTTTAGCATATGCAATATCAAACTTTCAAGCCACTCTTTTGTGAGATGAGTTAGTAAGTTGTGTTTTAACTGAGACTAACCAGTTAAGAAAGCACTGCCTAGATCGATTTACTGTTGTAACATTTTTATTTTTTTTTTGTCTAATGGTGTCATTGTGTGTTTGATAGATCATGTTGTGCAGATAGAGTCTCAAATGGATATTTAATCCTTGATTGTAAATGTGGAAAAAAGATAATAAATAGGGTATAATTGTATCTATTTTCATTTACTCTTCAGAAAGTTTCTCGCATGTGTGAGGCTATTGTTTTCTTCCTGTGTGTGTTTTGTATGTGAGAGTAACATTATTCAAAGAGTTTCAATATGGGTTGGACTAAACTTGCTGGAATGACTGCAGGTCAGCAATCACAAAGTGATTTGATATAGAGAAAAATGACAAAAAAAAAAACAACCAATAAATAAATAAAACCAAGGTCACCATTGATTAATACATGTGATAATACTGCAATACCATTACAGTGAGCATGCATGCATTACATATAGAAAACATAAAAACAGCAATCTAACCATTTTTGTCAGACAAACAAAAGTTGCCTTCTTTACAGTGCATCTAAAAAGTATTCACTTCACATTTTCCACATTTTGTTATGTTACAGCCTCATTCCAAAATGGAGTAAATTCATTTTTTCTCCTTAAAATTCTACTCACAACACCCCATAATGACAACATGAAAAAGTTTTTTTTTCAATTTCTGCAAATTTATTAAAATGTACAAAAAACTAAGAAATCACATGTACATAAGTATTCACAGCCTTTGCTCAATACATTCTTGATGCACCTTTGGAAGCAATTGCAGCCTCAAGTCTTCTTAAAAACTATGGTTCAGGGTCACCTGATCCAGCCCTAACTATAAGCTTTAGCAAAAAGGAAAGTTTTAAGCCTAATCTTAAAAGTAGAGAGGGTGTCTGTCTCCCTGATCTGAATTGGGAGCTGGTTCCACAGGAGAGGAGCCTGACAGCTGAAGGCTTTGCCTCCCATTCTACTCTTACAAACCCTAGGAACTACAAGTAAGCCTGCAGTCTGAGAGCGAAGTGCTCTATTGGGGTGATATGGTACTACGAGGTCCCTAAGATAAGATGGGACCTGATTATTCAAAACCTTATAAGTAAGAAGAAGAATTTTAAATTCTATTCTAGAATTAACAGGAAGCCAATGAAGAGAGGCCAATATGGGTGAGATATGCTCTCTCCTTCTAGTCCCCGTCAGTACTCTAGCTGCAGCATTTTGAATTAACTGAAGGCTTTTTAGGGAACTTTTAGGACAACCTGATAATAATGAATTACAATAGTCCAGCCTAGAGGAAATAAATGCATGAATTAGTTTTTCAGCATCACTCTGAGACAAGACCTTTCTGATTTTAGAGATATTGCGTAAATGCAAAAAAGCAGTCCTACATATTTGTTTAATATGCGCTTTGAATGACATATCCTGATCAAAAATGACTCCAAGATTTCTCACAGTATTACTAGAGGTCAGGGTAATGCCATCCAGAGTAAGGATCTGGTTAGACACCATGTTTCTAAGATTTGTGGGGCCAAGTACAATAACTTCAGTTTTATCTGAGTTTAAAAGCAGGAAATTAGAGGTCATCCATGTCTTTATGTCTGTAAGACAATCCTGCAGTTTAGCTAATTGGTGTGTGTCCTCTGGCTTCATGGATAGATAAAGCTGGGTATCATCTGCGTAACAATGAAAATTTAAGCAATACCGTCTAATAATACTGCCTAAGGGAAGCATGTCTAAAGTGAATAAAATTGGTCCTAGCACAGAACCTTGTGGAACTCCATAATTAACTTTAGTCTGTGAAGAAGATTCCCCATTTACATGAACAAATTGTAATCTATTAGACAAATATGATTCAAACCACCGCAGCGCAGTGCCTTTAATACCTATGGCATGCTCTAATCTCTGTAATAAAATTTTATGGTCAACAGTATCAAAAGCAGCACTGAGGTCTAACAGAACAAGCACAGAGATGAGTCCACTGTCCGAGGCCATAAGAAGATCATTTGTAACCTTCACTAATGCTGTTTCTGTACTATGATGAATTCTAAAACCTGACTGAAACTCTTCAAATAGACCATTCCTCTGCATATGATCAGTTAGCTGTTTTACAACTACCCTTTCAAGAATTTTTGAGAGAAAAGGAAGGTTGGAGATTGGCCTATAATTAGCTAAGATAGCTGGGTCAAGTGATGGCTTTTTAAGTAATGGTTTAATTACTGCCACCTTAAAAGCCTGTGGTACATAGCCAACTAACAAAGATAGATTGATCATATTTAAGATTGAAGCATTAAATAATGGTAGGGCTTCCTTGAGCAGCCTGGTAGGAATGGGGTCTAATAAACATGTTGATGGTTTGGATGAAGTAACTAATGAAAATAACTCAGACAGAACAATCGGAGAGAAAGAGTCTAACCAAATACCGGCATCACTGAAAGCAGCCAAAGATAACGATACGTCTTTGGGATGGTTATGAGTAATTTTTTCTCTAATAGTTGAAATTTTGTTAGCGAAGAATGTCATGAAGTCATTACTAGTTAAAGTTAATGGAATACTCAGCTCAATAGAGCTCTGACTCTTTGTCAGCCTGGCTACAGTGCTGAAAAGAAACCTGGGGTTGTTCTTATTTTCTTCAATTAGTGATGAGTAGAAAGATGTCCTAGCTTTACGGAGGGCTTTTTTATAGAGCAACAGACTCTTTTTCCAGGCTAAGTGAAGATCTTCTAAATTAGTGAGACGCCATTTCCTCTCCAACTTACGGGTTATCTGCTTTAAGCTACGGGTTTGTGAGTTATACCACGGAGTCAGGCACTTCTGATTTAAAGCTCTCTTTTTTAGAGGAGCTACAGCATCCAAAGTTGTGTTCAGTGAGGATGTAAAACTATTGACGAGATACTCTATCTCACTTACAGAGTTTAGGTAGCTACTCTGCACTGTGTTGGTATATGGCATTAGAGAACATAAAGAAGGAATCATATCCTTAAACCTAGTTACAGCGCTTTCTGAAAGACTTCTAGTGTAATGAAACTTATTCCCCACTGCTGGGTAGTCCATCAGAGTAAATGTAAATGTTATTAAGAAATGATCAGACAGAAGGGAGTTTTCAGGGAATACTGTTAAGTCTTCTATTTCCATACCATAAGTCAGAACAAGATCTAAGATATGATTTAAGTGGTGGGTGGACTCATTTACATTTTGAGCAAAGCCAATAGAGTCTAATAATAGATTAAATGCAGTGTTGAGGCTGTCATTCTCAGCATCTGTGTGGATGTTAAAATCGCCCACTATAATTATCTTATCTGAGCTAAGCACTAAGTCAGACAAAAGGTCTGAAAATTCACAGAGAAACTCACAGTAACGACCAGGTGGACGATAGATAATAACAAATAAAACTGGTTTTTGGGACTTCCAATTTGGATGGACAAGACTAAGAGTCAAGCTTTCAAATGAATTAAAGCTCTGTCTGGGTTTTTGATTAATTAATAAGCTGGAATGGAAGATTGCTGCTAATCCTCCGCCCCGGCCCGTGCTACGAGCATTCTGACAGTTAGTGTGACTCGGGGGTGTTGACTCATTTAAACTAACATATTCATCCTGCTGTAACCAGGTTTCTGTAAGGCAGAATAAATCAATATGTTGATCAATTATTATATCATTTACCAACAGGGACTTAGAAGAGAGAGACCTAATGTTTAATAGACCACATTTAACTGTTTTAGTCTGTGGTGCAGTTAAAGGTGCTATATTATTTTTTCTTTTTGAATTTTTATGCTTAAATAGATTTTTGCTGGTTATTGGTGGTCTGGGAGCAGGCACCGTCTCTACGGGGATGGGGTAATGAGGGGATGGCAGGGGGAGAGAAGCTGCAGAGAGGTGTGTAAGACTACAACTCTGCTTCCTGGTCCCAACCCTGGATAGTCACGGTTTGGAGGATTTAAGAAAATTGGTCAGATTTCTAGAAATGAGAGCTGCTCCATCCAAAGTGGGATGGATGCCGTCTCTCCTAACAAGACCAGGTTTTCCCCAGAATCTTTGCCAATTATCTATGAAGCCCACCTCATTTTCTGGACACCACTCAGACAGCCAGCAATTCAAGGAGAACATGCGGCTAAACATGTCACTCCCGGTCTGATTGGGGAGGGGCCCAGAGAAAACTACAGAGTCCGACATTGTTTTTGCAAAGTTACATACCGATTTAATGTTAATTTTAGTGACCTCCGACTGGCGTAACCGGGTGTCATTACTGCCGACGTAAATTACAATCTTACCAAATTTACTCTTAGCCTTAGCCAGCAGTTTCAAATTTCCTTCAATGTCGCCTGCTCTGGCCCCCGGAAGACAATTGACTATGGTTGCTGGTGTCGCTAACTTCACATTTCGCAGAGTCGCCAATAACCAGAGTTTGATCCTCGGCGGGTGTGTCATCGAGTGGGGAAAAACGGTTAGAGATGTGAACGGGTTGGCGGTGTACACGGGGCTTCTGTTTAGAACTACGCTTCCTCCTCACAGTCACCCAGTCGGCCTGCTTTCCCGGCTGCTCGGGATCTGCCAGGGGGTAACTAACGGCGGCTAAGCTACCTTGGTCCGCACTGACTACAGGGGCCTGGCTAGCTGTAGAATTTTCCACGGTGCGGAGCCGAGTCTCCAATTCGCCCAGCCTGGCCTCCAAAGCTACGAATAAGCTACAGTTATTACAAGTACCGTTACTGCTAAAGGAGGCCGAGGAATAACTAAACATTTCACACCCAGAGCAGAAAAGTGCGGGAGAGACAGGAGAAGCTGCCATGCTAAACCGGCTAAGAGCTAGTAGCTACGCTAAGCTAGCGGATTCCTAAAAACACGCAAAGTGAATAATGTGTAAATAATTTAGAGGTGATTCAGCAGAAGGAGTGCTTTAGTTAAGGCATGTAAAGATTACACTGGGAAACAAATCGTAATCTAGATAACTAGATCAATCTAACTGCGCAGATTAAACAGCTAACAGATACAGAAAAACACCGCTGTGCTCCGGAACAGGAAGTGATACAATACTTGAATATCTGTGGGCAGTTTTGTCCATTCCTCTTTGGAGCACCTCTCAAGCTCCATCAGGTTGGATGGTGAGTGTCGGCACACAGCCATTTTCAGATCTCTCAGGATGTTCAATCGGATTCAGGTCTGGGCTGGACCACTCAAGGACATTCACAGAGTTGTCCTGAAGCTACTCCACTGATATCTTGGTTGTGTGTTTAGGATCATTGTCCTGCTGATAGATGAACCGTCACCCCAGTCTGAGGTCAAGAGTGCTCTGGAGCAGGTTTTTATCCAGGATGTCTCTGTAAATTGCTGCATTCATCTTTCCCTCAATCCCGACGAGTCTCCCAGTTCCTGGTGCTGAAAAACATCCCCACAGCTTGATGCTGCCACCACCATGCTTCACTGTAGTGATGGTGCCTGGTTCCTCCACGCCTGGCATCCATGCCGAGGAGTTCAATGTTTGTCTCATCAGACCAGAGAATTTTGTTTCTCATGGTCTGAGAGTCCTTCAGGTGCCTTTTGGCAAACTCCAGGTGGGCTGCCATGTGCCTTTTACTAAGGAGTGGCTTCCATCTAGCCACTCTACCATACAGGCCTGACTCGTGTATTGCTGCAAAGATGGTTGTCCTTCTGGAAGGTTCTCCTCTCTCCATAGAGGAATGCTGGAGCTCTGACAGAGTGACCATTGGGTTTTGGTCACCTCCCTGACTCAGGACCTTCTCTCCCAGTCGCTCAGTTTAGACGGGCGGCCAACTCTAGGAAGAGTCCTGGTGGATCTGAACTTCTTCCATTTATGGATGATGGAGGCCACTGTGCTCATTGGGACCTTCAATGCAGCAGAAATGTTTTTGTACCCTTCCCCAGATTTGTGCCTTGAGCCAATCCTGTCTCTGAGGTCTACAAACAATTCCTTTTACTTGGGGGTGGGGAGGTGATGGTCTAGTGGCTAAAGCGTTGGGCTTGAGACCATAGGATCCTCGGTTCAAAACCCAGCCTGACTGGAAAATCACTACGGGCCCTTGCGCAAGGTCCTTAATCCCCTAGTTGCTCCCGGTGTGTAGTGGGCGCCTTGCACAGTAGTCTGACATCGGGGTGAATTTGATGCATTGATGTGTAAAATGCTTTGAGTGTCTGATGCAGATGGAAAAGCGCTCTATAAATGTAGTCCATTTACTTCATACTTGGTTTGTGCTCAGACATGCACTGTCAACTGTGGGACCTTATATGTAGACAGGTGTGTGCCTTTCCAAATCATGTTCAATCAAATGATCATCTCAAGGATCATCAGTGGAAACAGGACGCACCTGCACTCAATTCTGAGCTTCATGACAAATGCTGTGAATAATTCCCTAAATGTAATTTCTTAGTTTTTAATTAATTTTCAAAAATCTAGAAAAAAATGACAACCTTTTCACCTTGTCATTATGGGGTATTGTATGTAGAATCTTGAGGGACAAAAAAAAAAAAAAAAAAAAAAGAATTTCAACCATTTTGGAACAAGGCTGTAACATAAAAAATGGAAAAAGTGAAGTGCTATCAGTACTTTCCAGATGCACTGTATCTTGCACCAATAACCATGAGCTCACTGTGCTCAAAATTACTTCATTATTATCTTCATTCAACATGCAAAACTGATCCTTTGTTGTTGATATTTTAATGTGTGCATCATCCTCTTGAGGTGATCTCAAGGAAATAGGAAGAGAACAGTAGGTGTGTAGCACAAGCAGCGTTTGCATAAAGCACTATTTTTAGTGAACACATTCTGCAGTGTCGCCACATCGCATCCACATGGAGAGAAGCTTGGGGACTGCTACGCACCTCCGCCTCATCACCCCCACCTTCAGGAAAAAAAACCAACAGGCAGTGAGATGATAGATGAAGAACTGCATCTCTCTTGAGACAACCAGTGTCCTCCAACGCAGGGTGAAGGTGGGGGGGGGACTTTGTTAGGACATCAAGAGAAACAAGTTTGGGCTGTAAAAAATGACTGCACACAGGTGTCACTATTTAATCTAAATTTGATCTAATTTACTTACTCTATTTAAAGCTACAGTGTGTAGGGGTGGTGACCAAGTGGTTAATGCACTTGGTTTCAGTTCAGAAGGCTCCGGGTTCAAATCCCACCCCTGCCACATTTCGCCATGTAATGTGGAGTTGCGTCAGGAAGGGCATCCGGCATAAAACCTGTGCCAATTCAACATGCAGATCCACCTTGGATTTGCTGTGGCGACCCCAAGTGCAAACAAGGGAGCAGCCGAAGGGACTTACTATTTAAAGCTACAGTGTGTAGGGTTTAGTGTCATCTAGTGGTGAGGTTGGACATTGCATTACACTTTTATGTTTCACTTCTTTGGCAACAGGGGTTGAGGCTTCACGATGTCACACGGTTGCCAGCACTCACCAGGGTGTGGGAACGTTTTGGCCATGTTCAAAACACTCACCACTCAACTGTACTTGTTACATGGTCTCCCCTAAAACGGCATTATCTATCCATGCACACGCTACCCACAAGCCACTCACATGCCATGCACACTCCGTCTGTGTGCATGCTGAAAAGCACCGCATTGTTCAGAATCTCCAAATCCATGATAAAAAGGGAGAAAACAGAGACAGTGACACTGAACACCGTGAACGCGCAACAGTTACATGTGCAACAGTCACACATTGTGCACACGGTGATGGTGAGTGCAGCAGATATCACACACCAGTGGTGTACACTAACATGCCATGCACACGCCTTCTCCCAACCCAGTCTCACAGCAGTTTGTGGGACTGGGTAAAGAAAAGTACATTAATCTATGGGTCCTGACGCAGGTACGAAAATGGGGCATTTTTCGTAATGGGCCTCTAATTCATTTTGTTATGGGGGCACAACATGTGGGGTGAAAGGGAGAGTCTTGGGGGGGGGGGGGGTCATGCACAATACATTTTGCAGAGTAAAATGTACTCTGCTGGGATAATTGTATTCACTTTATACATGCTTCCCTTAGGCACTCAGATAAAACTGAAGTTATTGTACTTGGCCCCACAAATCTTAGAAACATGGTGTCTAACCAGATCCTTACTCTGGATGGCATTACCCTGACCTCTAGTAATACTGTGAGAAATCTTGGAGTCATTTTTGATCAGGATATGTCATTCAAAGTGCATATTAAACAAATATGTAGGACTGCTTTTTTGCATTTACGTAATATCTCTAAAATCAGAAAGGTCTTGTCTCAGAGTGATGCTGAAAAACTAATTCATGCATTTATTTCCTCTAGGCTGGACTATTGTAATTCATTATTATCAGGTTGTCCTAAAAGTTCCCTAAAAAGCCTTCAGTTAATTCAAAATGCTGCAGCTAGAGTACTGACGGGGACTAGAAGGAGAGAGCATATCTCACCCATATTGGCCTCTCTTCATTGGCTTCCTGTTAATTCTAGAATAGAATTTAAAATTCTTCTTCTTACTTATAAGGTTTTGAATAATCAGGTCCCATCTTATCTTAGGGACCTCGTAGTACCATATCACC
The DNA here is from genome assembly GCF_902500255.1 of Thalassophryne amazonica. Classification (NCBI taxonomy): domain Eukaryota; kingdom Metazoa; phylum Chordata; class Actinopteri; order Batrachoidiformes; family Batrachoididae; genus Thalassophryne; species Thalassophryne amazonica. Next base: position 39,344,993 of record NC_047113.1, read on the forward strand.
CCAATAGAGCGCTTCGCTCTCAGACTGCAGGCTTACTTGTAGTTCCTAGGGTTTGTAAGAGTAGAATGGGAGGCAGAGCCTTCAGCTTTCAGGCTCCTCTCCTGTGGAACCAGCTCCCAATTCAGATCAGGGAGACAGACACCCTCTCTACTTTTAAGATTAGGCTTAAAACTTTCCTTTTTGCTAAAGCTTATAGTTAGGGCTGGATCAGGTGACCCTGAACCATCCCTAAGTTATGCTGCTATAGACGTAGACTGCTGGGGGGTTCCCATGATGCACTGTTTCTTTCTCTTTTTGCTCTGTATGCACCACTCTGCATTTAATCATTAGTGATCGATCTCTGCTCCCCTCCACAGCATGTCTTTTTCCTGGTTCTCTCCCTCAGCCCCAACCAGTCCCAGCAGAAGACTGCCCCTCCCTGAGCCTGGTTCTGCTGGAGGTTTCTTCCTGTTAAAAGGGAGTTTTTCCTTCCCACTGTAGCCAAGTGCTTGCTCACAGGGGGTCGTTTTGACTGTTGGGGTTTTACATAATTATTGTATGGCCTTGCCTTACAATATAAAGCGCCTTGGGGCAACTGTTTGTTGTGATTTGGCGCTATATAAAAAAATTGATTGATTGATTGATTGATAACATTTGGTCCCAGTCCAAATAGAGTTAAATATATTCTATCACAGTGCTAAATCAACTCTATCACAGTGTAAAATTAACTCTTATTGGAGGAGAAACACTTGATTTGACAAGACGGTAGAGCTGATTTCACTCCATAATAGTGTATTTTACTCTATTTAGACTGAGACCAAATGTTATCCTAGCAGATTAAATTTTACTCAGTGAAATTTACTGTGTGGTTAATGTTTCGGGAGGGTACACACTTATGCTATAGTTAGAGTTCGGAGAAGGAGAAGATTATAAATAGCAAAATAAAAAAAAAAGTGTCACAAAAAGCGGGGGCACGAAGAAAAAAAAAAACACGAGACTGGGCTGCTTCTCCAGTATGTCCATTTTGAGCTACTGTATTTGAGTACTGTCTTTATTAGTCTCCTCTGGGAGAAATGTTTCTTGGGCAGAGGTGTCTGCTGCACAAATAACACATCTACACATACCACACATGCATCAAAAACAATTACATAATAGATCAAAGTTAAAATACACATACATAATCAACAAAACCATACCAGCATCTTCATGCAAATTCAGCAACACATGACCTTATATACTATCTTTTCTGTCCACCCTGAGCCATCTGCTCATTTCAGAGCTTCACTGACAATGGGATAAACAAGTGTTCGTATTGGTTATATTTACAGTGAGGAACTCTGTACCTCCTTCCTGAGTTAAGTAAAATCTATTCAGAGTGCAGTATGTGAGACGCAGCTGATAAAATATTGTCTGCAAGTCTGTGGATTGCTTGTTCAAACAAATCTTGGAGGAGTTCCAGGTACAACCATAACAATGATTTTGCCAGCTATTTTTGTCAGATTTAGTATTTGAGTTTTTGATTTAACTGTTAAATTGCCAAACCAGCTGGTAATACCGTACCGCAACACAGACTCACTAGTTGCTCTTTAGAAAATTAACATAATATTCCAACATTCCTCCTGGGGGAGGTGATGGTCTAGTTGTTAAGCGTTGGGTTTGAGACCAGAGGATCCTCGGTTCAAATCCTAGCCTGACTGGAAAATCACTAAGGGCCCTTGGGCAAGGTCCTTAATCCCCTAGTTGCTTGTGTACAGTGTGTAGTGAGCACCTTGTATGGCAGCACCCTGACATCGGGGTGAATGTGAGGCATTATTGTAAAGCACTTTGAGCATCTGATGCAGATGGAAAAGTGCTATATAAATGCAGTCCATTTACCATTTACATACACCAAACGATCGGAGATGATGGAGAAAATGCATGCGCTGGTTGAGTCGGGCACAAACGCTTGCCACTTGCGTGCGTCAGCTTAAGTTGTTATCAGTATAAACCCCAGGTTTACATTGATAACATGTCAGTGCTACATGGTGGCCTCCATGAGGGGGCCCACTCCCATGGAGTAATGAAGTACTCATTCTGAGCTTATGAAAACATATTTATTTCTTGTTGAAGATAATTATGCATGAATGAACACATGCTGTACTCCAGGATAAACACCCTTAAATCCTATACACTGTAGCTTAAAAAAAAAATAAATAAATAAAAAAATCACAAATATAAAATATAACAGATGAGTGCACACAGGTGCCACTCTTTGTAAAGGATCTTCTTTTGTTTAAACAGTATCATGCATGACTTGTAGCCCAGTAAGTAAGTAAAAATTTTCTTTGACCTTATGCGAACATATTCATATGACAAACTCCAACATGCACCTGTACAGTATGCCATTAAAAGAAAAGAAATCTTCCATCTTAACAAGCTCTAAGCTAGTAAGATTACAATTATTATAGCTCTGAATGAAATTACAGAAAGGTATTCAAAACAAGAAGCACTTTAGGTGCATAAAGTCATGTCAAAAGTGTTTGAATTAATAATAATAAAAAAATGCATGGAAATACCACAGCAGCTGTCTTGTTGCAAAAAAAACAGGTCACTTGCGATACAGTTCAAATATGTTAATGCCACAGTATATATATATATACACTCAACAAAAATATAAACGCAACACTTTTGGTTTTGCTCCCATTTTGTATGCGATGAACTCAAAGATCTAAAACTTTTTCCACATACACAATATCACCATTTCCCTCAAATATTGTTCACAAACCAGTCTAAATCTGTGATAGTGAGCACTTCTCCTTCGCTGAGATAATCCATCCCACCTCACAGGTGTGCCATATCAAGATGCTGATTAGACACCATGATTAGTGCACAGGTGTGCCTTAGACTGCCCACAATAAAAGGCCACTCTGAAAGGTGCGGTTTTATCACACAGCACAATGCCACAGATGTCGCAAGATTTGAGGGAGCGTGCAATTGGCATGCTGACAGCAGGAATGTCAACCAGAGCTGTTGCTCGTGTATTGAATGTTCATGTCTCTACCATAAGCCGTCTCCAAAGGCGTTTCAGAGAATTTGGCAGTACATCCAACCAGCCTCACAACTGCAGAGCATGTGTAACCACACCAGCCCAGGACCTCCACATCCAGCATGTTCACCTCCAAGATCGTCTGAGACAAGCCACTCGGACAGCTGCTGAAACAATCGGTTTGCATAACCAAAGAATTTCTGCACAAACTGTCAGAAACCGTCTCAGGGAAGCTCATCTGCATGCTCGTCGTCCTCATTGGGGTCTCGACCTGACTCCAGTTCGTCGTCGTAACCGACTTGAGTGGGCAAATGCTCACATTCACTGGCGTTTGGCACGTTGGAGAGGTGTTCTCTTCACGGATGAATCCCGGTTCACACTGTTCAGGGCAGATGGCAGACAGCATGTGTGGCGTCATGTGGGTGAGCGGTTTTCTGATGTCAATGTTGTGGATCGAGTGGCCCATGGTGGCGGTGGGGTTATGGTATGGGCAGGTGTCTGTTATGGACGAAGAACACAGGTGCATTTTATTGATGGCATTTTGAATGCACAGAGATACCGTGATGAGATCCTGAGGCCCATTGTTGTGCCATCCAAGAACATCACCTCATGTTGCAGCAGGATAATGCACGGCCCCATGTTGCAAGGATCTGTACACAATTCTTGGAAGCTGAAAATGTCCCAGTTCTTGCATGGCCGGCATACTCACCGGACATGTCACCCATTGAGCATGTTTGGGATGCTCTGGACCGGCGTATACGACAGCGTGTACCAGTTCCTGCCAATATCCAGAAACTTCGCACAGCCATTGAAGAGGAGTGGACCAACATTCCACAGGCCACAATTGACAACCTGATCAACTCTATGCGAAGGAGATGTGTTGCACTGCATGAGGCAAATGGTGGTCACACCAGATACTGACTGGTATCCCCCCCAATAAAACAAAACTGCACCTTTCAGAGTGGCCTTTTATTGTGGGCAGTCTAAGGCACACCTGTGCACTAATCATGGTGTCTAATCAGCATCTTGGTATGGCACACCTGTGAGGTGGGATGGATTATCTCAGCAAAGGAGAAGTGCTCACTATCACAGATTTAGACTGGTTTGTGAACAATATTTGAGGGAAATGGTGATATTGTGTATGTGGAAAAAGTTTTAGATCTTTGAGTTCATCTCATACAAAATGGGAGCAAAACCAAAAGTGTTGCATTTATATTTTTGTTGAGTGTATATATATATATATATATATATATATATATATATATTCATTCAAGTTTTTTCGGCATTTTGCAATAAAATAAAACAAAACTGATTTCTCAGCCAGTCAACCCATGCAACCGAAAGGGTGTAGGTAGAAGCAAAGCTTATATACACCTACTGTCAGGGCTCGTGATGGATTGACACTGGAAGCAGTAGGAGACCAATGCAGACTCTTAGATATGGCTGGTTGTGATGAATAAAAGGCTTTATCTTGTGACCAGGTAGTAGATTCGGTACACAGGTAGTCAGATAACGAGGCAGAGGTATCAGACGGGTACAGGCTGGAACATGGTCAATAATACAAGCTGAGGTCATACCAATGGCGTTAAGGAGTATCACAGGCAAAAACAGAGGCAGAGTCAAAATACAAGCTGAGTTGTATTTTGAGGTCGTCGCAAACAAGCAAGGTCAAAACACTAAGATGCAAACAAGATATGAACTAAAGGCAAGAGAGTGAACTAAGTCAACAATCAGGCAGTGAGCTGTGGAACTGTGAGTGTTTTAATAAAGAGCAAACTAATCAGGTTGATGTGAAGCAGTTGTGTGGAAGGTTCTGGAAAGTGGTGTGGTTTAGTGAACCAAAGAAGCGGGAAGAAAGGCAAGAGAGTGCGGGAGGGCAAAATAAACTGTGCAAAACAAGAGAACTGAGTGACAGAAAAACAAACTGTGAGAAACATGATGTGCTCAAATAATGAATGTGACCAAAAACCTGTGACTAAGCATTATACAACAAATGTGCTAAACGTAACTGAACTAAGACTAACTTAAAACACCCAAAGTGAACAAATACAAACCACACAATAAACGATAAGCAAAGAATGAACCAGTGACGAAAGTGTAACACAAGGAAAAGCAACGAATAACTGAATGACTGCAAACTAAATGATGAGGTGCTGAATGAAACCAGTGACTAAATAATAATAACAAAGCAAAACAATAAACAGAACCAAACTGAAACTAACATGATAAAAGTATGAACTAATGAAAAGTAAAACAGAAAATCACAAAGGAAACACGCCAAGGGCTAAGACCTAAACCCCGAGCCGGGGCCAAGCATGACTACCCCTTTTAGTTTTAGTTTAACAAACTGTTTCCAGTTTTGTAAGTAATTTTTAATCCAGTTCAAAGCCACCTCTCTGATCCCATACAGTTCCATCTTTTGAAATATGTTGTGATCTATTGTATCAAAAGCTTTTCTCAGATCAATAAATAAATCTATTGCTATTTCCATTTGGTCCGTCCATATGACTACTGCTCTCTTCTACTGAATCGAGCAGAGCCAGTGCAGTGGACCTACCTGCTCTAAAACCATATTGACTTTCATCCAGCAAGTTATGTCGTTCTATAAATTTGTCCAATCTGCTATTGTAAAGCTTTTCCGATATCTTACAAAATTGTGACAATAGAGACACAGGTCTGTAATTTGTAAAAAGATGTTTACTACTGTATTACTGTTTGGAACAATTCCAGTTTGATATCATTTATTAAAAATATATGCTAATGGTTTTGCAATTTCAGTAATTATTTGCTTTACTAAACACATATGTACATCATTATGATCCCTTGACTTTTTGCTCTTAATAATTTCCCTTTCATCTACTGGACCTATATATACACTCAACAAAAATATAAACGCAACACTTTTGGTTTTGCTCCCATTTTGTATGAGATGAACTCAAAGATCAAAATCAAATCAAATCAAATCAATTTTATTTATATAGCACCAAATCACAACAAACAGTTGCCCCAAGGCGCTTTATATTGTAAGGCAAAGCCATACAATAATTACGGAAAAACCCCAACGGTCAAAACGACCCCCTGTGAGCAAGCACTTGGTGACAGTGGGAAGGAAAAACTCCCTTTTAACAGGAAGAAACCTCCAGCAGAACCAGACTCAGGGAGGGGCAGTCTTCTGCTGGGACTGGTTGGGGCTGAGGGAGAGAACCAGGAAAAAGACATGCTGTGGAGGGGAGCAGAGATCAATCACTAATGATTAAATGCAGAGTGGTGCATACAGAGCAAAAAGAGAAAGAAACACTCAGTGCATCATGGGAACCCCCCAGCAGTCTATAGCAGCATAACTAAGGGATGGTTCAGGGTCACCTGATCCAGCCCTAACTATAAGCTTTAGCAAAAAGGAAAGTTTTAAGCCTAATCTTAAAAGTAGAGAGGGTGTCTGTCTCCCGGATCCGAATTGGGAGCTGGTTCCAGAGGAGAAGAGCCTGAAAGCTGAAGGCTCTGCCTCCCATTCTACTCTTACAAACCCTAGGAACTACAAGTAAGCCTGCAGTCTGAGAGCGAAGCGCTCTATTGGGGTGATATGGTACTATGAGGTACCTAAGATAAGAAGGGACCTGATTATTCAAAACCTTATAAGTAAGAAGAAGAATTTTAAATTCTATTCTAGAATTAACAGGAAGCCAATGAAGAGAGGCCAATATGGGTGAGATATGCTCTCTCCTTCTAGTCCCTGTCAGTACTCTAGCTGCAGCATTTTGAATTAACTGAAGGCTTCTCAGGGAACTTTTAGGACAACCTGATAATAATGAATCACAATAGTCCAGCCTAGAGGAAATAAATGCATGAATTAGTTTTTCAGCATCACTCTGAGACAAGACCTTTCTAATTTTAGAGATATTGCGCAAATGCAAAAAAGCAGTCCTACATATTTGTTTAATTTGCGCATTGAATGACATATCCTGATCAAAAATGACTCCAAGATTTCTCACAGTATTACTAGAGGTCAGGGTAATGCCATCCAGAGTAAGGATCTGGTTAGACACCATGTTTCTAAGATTTGTGTGGCCAAGTACAATAACTTCAGTTTTATGAGTTTAAAAGCAGGAAATTAGAGGTCATCCATGTCTTTATGTCTATAAGACAATCCTGCAGTTTAGCTAATTGGTGTGTGTCCTCTGGCTTCATGGATAGATAAAGCTGGGTATCATCTGCGTAACAATGAAAATTTAAGCAATGCTGTCTAATAATACTGCCTAAGGGAAGCATGTATAAGTGAATAAAATTGGTCCTAGCACAGAACCTTGTGGAACTCCATAATTAACCTTAGTCTGTGAAGAAGATTCCCCATTTACATGAACAAATTGTAATCTATTAGATAAATATGATTCAAACCACCGCAGCGCAGTGCCTTTAATACCTATGGTATGCTCTAATCTCTGTAATAAAATTTTATGGTCAACAGTATCAAAAGCAGCACTGAGGTCTAACAGAACAAGCACAGAGATGAGTCCACTGTCTGAGGCCATAAGAAGATCATTTGTAACCTTCACTAATGCTGTTTCTGTACTATGATGAATTCTAAACCCTGACTGAAACTCTTCAAATAGACCATTCCTCTGCAGATGATCAGTTAGCTGTTTTACAACTACCCTTTCAAGAATTGTTGAGAGAAAAGGAAGGTTGGATATTGGCCTATAATTAGCTAAGATAGCTGGGTCAAGTGATGGCTTTTTAAGTAATGGTTTAATTACTGCCACCTTAAAAGCCTGTGGTACATAGCCAACTAATAAAGATAGATTGATCATATTTAAGATTGAAGCATTAATTAATGGTAGGGCTTCCTTGAGCAGCCTGGTAGGAATGGGGTCTAATAGACATGTTGATGGTTTGGAGGAAGTAACTAATGAAAATAACTCAGACAGAACAATCGGAGAGAAAGAGTCTAACCAAATACCGGCATCACTGAAAACAGCCAAAGAGAACGATATGTCTTTGGGATGGTTGTGAGTAATTTTTTCTCTAATAGTTAAAATTTTATTAGCAAAGAAAGTCATGAAGTCATTACTAGTTAAAGTTAAAGGAATACTCGGCTCAATAGAGCTCTGACTCTTTGTCAGCCTGGCTACAGTGCTGAAAAGAAACCTGGGGTTGTTCTTATTTTCTTCAATTAGTGATGAGTAGTAAGATGTCCTAGCTTTACGGAGGGCTTTTTTTAAAGAGCAACAGACTCTTTTTCCAGGCTAAATGAAGATCTTCTAAATTAGTGAGACGCCATTTCCTCTCCAACTTACAGGTTGTCTGCTTTAAGCTGCGAGTTTGTGAGTTATACCACGGAGTCAGGCACTTCTGATTTAAGGCTCTCTTTTTCAGAGGAGCTACAGCATCCAAAGTTGTCCTCAATGAGGATGTAAAACTATTGACGAGATAATCTATCTCACTCACAGAGTTTAGGTAGCTACTCTGCCCTGTGTTGGTATATGGCATTGGAGAACATAAAGAAGGAATCATATCCTTAAACCTAGTTACAGCGCTTTCTGAAAGACTTCTACTGTAATGAAACTTATTCCCCACTGCTGGGTAGTCCATCAGAGTAAATGTAAATGTTATTAAGAAATGATCAGACAGAAGGGGGTTTTCAGGGAATACTGTTAAGTCTTCAATTTCCATACCATAAGTCAGAACAAGATCTAAGGTATGATTAAAGTGGTGGGTGGACTCATTTACATTTTGAGCAAAGCCAATCGAGTCTAACAATAGATTAAATGCAGTGTTGAGGCTGTCATTCTCAGCATCTGTGTGGATGTTAAAATCGCCCACTATAATTATCTTATCTGAGCTAAGCACTAAGTCAGACAAAAGGTCTGAAAATTCACAGAGAAACTCACAGTAACGACCAGGTGGACGATAGATAACAACAAATAAAACTGGTTTTTGGGACTTCCAATTTGGATGGACAAGACTAAGAGTCAAGCTTTCAAATGAATTAAAGCTCTGTCTGGGTTTTTGATTAATTAATAAGCTGGAGTGGAAGATTGCTGCTAATCCTCCGCCTCGGCCCATGCTATGAGCTTGTGTATGTGCTTTTTCCACATACACAATATCACCATTTCCCTCAAATATTGTTCACAAACCAGTCTAAATCTGTGATAGTGAGCACTTCTCCTTTGCTGAGATAATCAATCCCACCTAACAGGTGTGCCATATCAAGATGCTGATTAGACACCATGATTAGTGCACAGGTGTGCCTTAGACTGCCCACAATAAAAGGCCAGTCAGTAAAAATAAGAACACTACTGAATATAGTCTTTACACTCTACATCAAAAATTTAAGAACACAGAACAATAAGTTTATTCCTACAGTAAATACATTTACAACACACTAAGCAGTGTAGATACTGCAAGCAATACAATAAAGAATGTCTGGATACAACACTTGCATATAGTACACTAGTGTATAAACACAGTACTGCAAAAGGCCAAATGACAAACAACATTGGAATGAAAAGCACATTACAGTCAGTTCTATATGTAACTGCAAAATCAAACTCAGTTCTCAATCAACAAGACCCCTAGTCAGTCTGAACCCAGCTCTATCAATAAAAATACATTTGTGTGGTCTTTCCATGGAATCCAATTCAACCATTCTCTGTGAAAACAGTAAAGCTTTGTACAGAAAGACAGAACTATGCTGTAGCGTGTATATACTCCTGATTTACAAACATTACAATTAAGTGCAGCTTAACAGTAGTACAGTATGTAGTATACTGTAGTATTGTAATACTGTGTAAACAATCAGTACTGAATGTGTCATTTTGAGTGTACACTTACTTGCACATTGTGAAATCTTGATCTTTGACCCTTTCTGAGTTGCGCTCCAAGGGCACCCTGCAGAGGTGGGATGAAGTCACCATCAAGTCACTCTCAAGTCATTTTTTCAATTTCAATTTATTTTCCTTTATATAGCGCCAAATCACAACAGAGTTGCCTCAAGGTGCTTCACACAGGTAAGGTCTAACCTTACCAACCCCCAGAGCAACAGTGGTAAGGAAAAACTCCCTCTGAGGAAGAAATCTAAAGTAGACCAGACTCAAAGAGGTGACCCTCTGCTTGGGCCATGCTACAAACATAAATTACAGAAATAATTCACAGAACAATTCATGGACAAATATACAAGAATTGCTGTTGGTGCACAGGACAGGAGGGTCGCCAACACAAACACAACTCCCATTTCTGGATGGAGTTGCACCTTAAACAGAGAAAAAACAGAATCAGGCATCAGAAAGACAAAAAGTACTGTATAATTTGCCAGCATTAATCAACAAGAAAAACAGAAGAAATACTAAGGTGGCCGCTGGCCGCTAGCCCTAAGCTTCACTAAAAGATCCAGAATTTAGGTGAAGTTGAGGCCGCAGCCAGCTCCAATTACTAATAACATGAATTAAAAGAGTAAAAAGCATAAAACAAAACTGTACCAGTATGCTAGCCATATGAAAGGGAAAATAAGTGCGTCTTAAGTCTGGACTTGAAAGTCTCCACAGAATCTGATTGTTTTATTGACGCAGGGAGATCATTCCACAGAACAGGGGCACGATAAGAGAAAGCTCTGTAACCCACAGACTTCTTATTCACCCTAGGGACACAAAGTAGTCCTGCACCCTGAGAACGTAAATCCCGGGCCGGTACGTAAGGTTTAATTAGGTCAGCTAGGTAGGGAGGTGCCAGTCCATGAATAATTTTATAGGTTAGTAGCAGAACCTTAAAATCTGATCTCACTGGGACAGGAAGCCAGTGAAGAGACACCAAAATGGGTGTAATATGGTCGAACTTTCTGCTTCGTGTCAAAAGTCTGGCTGCAGCATTTTGAACCAATTGGAGAGCCCTAATGCTAGACTGCGGTAAACCAGAAAATAGAACATTGTAGTAGTCCAATCTAGAAGAGATAAACGCATGGATCAGGGTCTCAGCATCAGCCATAGACAGGATGGGACGAATCTTCCCTATATTTCGCAGGTGGAAGAAAGCAGTCCTAGTAATATTTCTAATATGGAGGCCAAAGGACAATGAAGGATCAAAAATTACCCCAAGGTTCCTCACTTTGTCAGTGTGATGTATGACACACGAGCCTAGGCTGAGTGTTAACTGGTCAAATTGATGCCGATGTCTCACTGGACCAAGAACCATCATTTCAGTCTTTTCAGAGTTTAAAAGTAGGAAGTTTCTAGACATCCAACTTCTCACTGCTGTAAGGCAATCTTCTAAGGATTTTATGTGAACGAGATTACCAGCAGTTATCGGCATATATAACTGAGTATCATCTGCATAGCAGTGAAAGGTAATCCCAAAATGCCGCAATATGTGCCCAAGGGCTGCTATATAAAGGGAGAAAAGCAGTGGGCCTAAGACAGACCCTTGAGGAACCCCAAATTTCATGTCACTAAGGTTAGAGGTAGTGTTACTGTGCAAAACACAGTGAGAATGACTGGTCAAGTATGACGTCCACCATGCAAGGGCACTCCCAGTAATCCCAAAGTGGTTTTCCAGCCTATCAAGTAGAATATGATGATCCACAGTATCAAATGCAACACTGAGATCTAACAGCACCAGAACCATAGTGGTGTCCGAAACCACTGCAAGCAGAAGGTCATTCACCACGTTAGTGAGAGCTGTCTCTGTGGAATGATATTTTTGAAAAGCAGACTGCAGTGACTGAAAGAGATTATTCTTGGTAGGATAGAATTTTAGAGCAAAATGAGAGATTTTATATCGGCCGATAGTGTTCAGTTGGCCGTGCCAATATTATTATCTTTCAATCAGAGAGGACAACGCGTGTATACAGTTGGTACTGGTGCACCCTTTATTAATGCACTCCCCCTTCCAGTCCCCCAGGTTACTATACAAAGGTTCCCCCTTAGTATACCTAACTCTACACCCCCCTTTCTGACTAGGAGATGCTGTTCATGAGAAGACAGAATAAACATGAAGCTCTTACTGATGTTAAGATTCTCAACAAAAAGTTATTCACTTCCTCTGACTGTTTTACCTTAAATCATTACTCAAACATAACCCATTTAAATTGCATTAACTTCCATCTATCTCATTTAAGTAACCCTTTTACTGAAAATATCCTTAACCTGCTCAATCAATCAATCAACTTTTTTCTTGTATAGCGCCAAATCACAACAAACAGTTGCCCCAAGGCGCTCCACATTGCAAGGCAAGGCCATACAATAATTATGAAACACAGTCTACGTCTAAAGCAACATAACCAAGGGATGGTCCAGGGTCACCCGATCCAGCCCTAACTATAAGCCTTAGCGAAAGGAAAGTTTTAAGCCTAATCTTAAAAGTAGAGAGGGTATCTGTCTCCCTGATCTGAATTGGGAGCTGGTTCCACAGGAGAGGAGCCTGAAAGCTGAAGGCTCTGCCTCCCATTCTACTCTTACAAACCCTAGGAACTACAAGTAAGCCCGCAGTCTGAGAGCGAAGCGCTCTAATGGGGTAATATGGTACTATGAGGTCCCTAAGATAAGATGGGACCTGATTATTCAAAACCTTATAAGTAAGAAGAAGAATTTTAAATTCTATTCTAGCATTAACAGGAAGCCAATGAAGGGAGGCCAACACGGGTGAGATATGCTCTCTCCTGCTAGTCCCCGTCAGTACTCTAGCTGCAGCATTCTGAACCAACTGAAGGCTTTTTAGGGAACTTTTAGGACAACCTGATAATAATGAATTACAATAGTCCAGCCTAGAGGAAACAAATGCATGAATTAGTTTTTCAGCATCACTCTGAGACAAGACCTTTCTGATTTTAGAGATATTGCGTAAATGCAAAAAGGCAGTCCTACATATTTGTTTAATATGCGCTTTGAATGACATATCCTGATCAAAAATAACTCCAAGATTTCTCACAGTATTACTAGAGATCAGGGAAATGCCATCCAGAGTAACGATCTGGTTAGACACCATGCTTCTAAGATTTGTGGGGCCAAGTACAATAACTTCAGTTTTATCTGAGTTTAAAAGCAGGAAATTAGAGGTCATCCATGTCTTTATGTCTGTAAGACAATCCTGCAGTTTAGCTAATTGGTGCGTATCCTCTGGCTTCATGGATAGATAAAGCTGGGTATCATCTGCGTAACAATGAAAATTTAAGCAATACCGTCTAATAATACTGCCCAAGGGAAGCATGTATAAAGTGAATAAAATTGGTCCTAGCACAGAACCTTGTGGAACTCCATAATTAACTTTAGTCTGTGAAGAAGATTCCCCATTTACATGAACAAACTGTAATCTATTAGACAAATATGATTCAAACCACCGCAGCGCAATGCCTTTAATACCTATGACATGCTCTAATCTCTGTAATAAAATTTTATGGTCAACAGTATCAAAAGCAGCACTGAGGTCCAACAGAACAAGCACAGAGATAAGTCCACTGTCCGAAGCCATAAGAAGATCATTTGTAACCTTCACTAATGCTGTTTCTGTACTATGATGAATTCTAAAACCTGACTGAAACTCTTCAAATAGACCATTCCTCTGCAGGTGATCAGTTAGCTGTTTTACAACTACCCTCTCAAGAATCTTTGAGAGAAAAGGAAGGTTGGAGATTGGCCTATAATTAGCTAAGATAGCTGGGTCAAGTGATGGCTTTTAAGTAATGGTTTAATTACTGCCACCTTAAAGGCCTGTGGTACATAACCAACTAACAAAGATAGATTGATCATATTTAAGATTGAAGCATTAAATAATGGTAGGACTTCCTTGAGCAGCCTGGCAGGAATGGGGTCTAATAAGCATGTTGATGGTTTGGATGAAGTAACTAATGAAATAACTCAGACAGAACAATCGGAGAGAAAGAGTCTAACCAAATACCGGCATCACTGAAAGCAGCCAAAGATAACGATACATCTTTGGGATGGTTATGAGTATTTTTTTCTCTAATAGTCAAAATTTTGTTAGCAAAGAAAGTCATGAAGTCATTACTAGTTAAAGTTAATGGAATACTCAGCTCAATAGAGCTCTGACTCTTTGTCAGCCTGGCTACAGTGCTGAAAGAAACCTGGGGTTGTTCTTATTTTCTTCAATTAGTGATGAGTAGAAAGATGTCCTAGCTTCACGAAGGGCTTTCTTATAGAGCAACAAACTCTTTTTCCAGGCTAAGTGAAGATCTTCTAAATTAGTGAGACGCCATTTCCTCTCCAACTTACGGGTTATCTGCTTTAAGCTACGAGTTTGTGAGTTATACCACGGAGTCAGACACTTCTGATTTAAAGCTCTCTTTTTCAGAGGAGCTACAGCATCCAAAGTTGTCTTCAATGAGGATGTAAAACTATTGACAAGATACTCTAACTCCCTTACAGAGTTTAGGTAGCTACTCTGCTCTGTGTTGGTATATGACATTAGAGAACATAAAGAAGGAATCATATCCTTAAACCTAGTTACAGCGCTTTCTGAAAGACTTCTAGTGTAATGAAACTTATTCCCCACTGCAGGGTAGTCCATCAGGGTAAATGTAAATGTTATTAAAAATGATCAGACAAAAGGGAGTTTTCAGGGAATACTGTTAAGTCTTCTATTTCCATACCATAAGTCAGAACAAGATCTAAAATATGATTAAAGTGGTGGGTGGACTCATTTACTTTTTGAGCAAAGCCGATAGAGTCTAATAATAGATTAAATGAAGTGTTGAGGCTGTCATTCTCAGCATCTGTGTGGATGTTAAAATCGCCCACTATAATGTTATTGTGTTATGTTATTGTTATTGTTACAATACTGTTATTAACAGTATTGTAACATCTATTTCAAATGTCAAAAATGGTCCTCACCATAACAGTAAACATTCTTTAACTCTTTTTGTAACCATATAAATCTGAAATAAACCTTAATGGGTTAACAGTAAACCCATTCGACATTAACAAGTGGTTACATAAACACTTTTTTTTCCAGATCTTTTTCTTTTTTTTTCATTTTCTTTTTTTTTTTTTTTTTCAAACCCCCAGTCTATTTGCAAACATAGTCCTTCAGGTACACTGGAGGTACCCTCCCTCTGGTGGCGACACGTCTCCCTGTAGGAAGCGTCTGCTGACCAGAATCACTCCCGGATGCTGGTGCGGCAGGTGTGTGCACGCCTGCTGGTGTGTCTTCTCCCTGTGTGTCTGGCTGTAGAATGGAGGGAGATGGTGGTGCTGTAAGGGTGGGAGACAGATGGTACCAGTTCCGTCGCAGAATGCCCCTTGGTGTCTCAATCATGTAGGACCTTGGCGTGCCCGCGTGAGACACCACAGTGCCCCTCTCCAGGATGTCTTTGACCCAGACGTGGTCACCTTCCTGCAGGGGTGGCATGTTGTGTGCTCTGTGGCGGTGATCGTAGTTCTCTTTTTGTTTCATTTTGTATCTGAGTTCGGTTCTCCTCAGATTGTCCATGTCAGTCCAGCCTGGTTTAAGCTGGGATTACTATTCTACAGCCATAGAGTAGCAGACCGTCGTGAACTGTCAGCTCACCTGAGAAGGGTAGATATGGCTGGAATGTTGGTTGGATGAAGAATTTATCCGGCCAGCCCTCCTTGCAGTATGTTTTCAGTGTGTGGAGAAGAGTGTCTTTGTCCTGATGTGTCTGTATTTCTTTCAGTCTCTTTTCTGTTGCAGGCAGGTCTGCAATGACAGAGTTCACATACAAATTCACCTGTTCCTCCTGCAGTCCATCAGCTGTGCTACGGACTGGTGCTCTTGAGAGCACATCAGCAGGTGGCGATGCTCTTGCCTGGCACATGTGAGATGGTGTAAGAGAATCTCATGAGCCGCATACATAGGCGCTGTATGCGAGGTGGTAGTTCATCCAGACTCTTTGAGCCTAGCAAGGGAACCAAGGGCTTGTGGTCAGTCTCTACATGGAACTCTTTCCCAATCAGGAACTCAGCAAACCTCTCGCAGGCCCACGTTGTAGCCAAGGCTTCCTTTTCAATTTGAGCTTACAGCTGTTCGGTGTTGCTCAGCGCTCTTGAAGCGTACGCTACCGGCTTCCAGTCTGTTCCACTTTTCCGCTGTAGAAGTACGGCCCCCATGCCATAAGACGAAGAATCTGCTGAGACGACCGTCTCAGCATTTGGGTCATATAGGGCAAGACCCGGTGGTGTTGTCAGCTCTTCTTTGATTTTGTCGAAGGCTTGTTGCTGCTGGGGCCCCCAGGCCCACATGTTGGATTTCCTCAACAAGTCTCGGAGGGGACGCGTCTTCTCAGCTAGGTGAGGCAGGAATTTACCCAGGTGGTTGGTCATCCCCAGAAGGCGCCTAACCTCACTGACGTTGCTGGGCTCTGCCATGGCTTTCACAGCGCTCACCTTGTTGGGGTCGGCACTGACTCCAGAGGCCTCAATGACTTGCCCCAGGAACTTTATCCTGTTCTTTGAGAACTCACACTTGTCATTGAGTGTCACTCCAGCCTCCTGCAGTCACGTCAATGCCTTTCTCAGCCTCTCGTCGTGCTCTGTCTGCGTCGCTCCCCATATGAGCACATCGTCCATCTGACACAGAACCGCTTCCAGTCCTTCCAGGATGCGAGACATGCGCTTTTGGAAGTGTTCTAAGGCAGATGAGATCCCAAAACACAGGCGATTGTAGCAATACCGCCCAAACGGTGTGATGAACATGGTGAGGAGAGAGGACTCTTTGGAAAGTGGAATCTGCCAGAATCCTCATTTGGCGTCGAGTTTTGAGAAAACCCTGGCGCCGGCCAGCTGTCCTAATGTGTGGTCGACGGACAGCAAAGGATGTTTCTCCCTCATCACTGACTTGTTCAGCTCTGTGAGGTCTGTGCAGATTCTGACCTTTCCTGTGCTCTTGGGCACCACGACCATGGGTGCACACCATGCTGTTGGCTCCTCCACCTTCGAAAAAACTCCTTGCTGCTCCATACGACTCAGCTACTCTTTGACCTTTGGCATGAGTGATATGCGACGTGGCGTGGAGAGGGAAAAAGGCTTTGCACCTGGCTTCAGTACGATGGTGTACTCCCCCTCCATTTTCCCTAGCCCAGAGAAAAGCTTTGGGAACTCACTTTTCACAGTCTCTGTGCTGTCTAGGCTGATGTTGTTCACTCTGGCGACCAGCTGAAGTGTCATGGCAGCTGCTCCACTGAGGAGTGGTGTGCGAAGTCCTTCCACGACATACACCTCCTCATGTGTGCTGTGCTTGCCGTTGCTGAAGGTGGCTGTGAATTTTCCTTTCAGCTTTAATGGTATCCCTCCTGGTCCATCGAGGATCTTTGTTGCTCTGGCCAGCTTGCTGAACTGGCCCTGGACGTACAATTGTTCTGGGACTGCTGTAACGTCGGCTCCAGTGTCTATTTTAAACACTGCTTTGTGGTTGTCCACTTTCACTTCAGTCATCCATGGGTTGGCCCCTGCATCCTCGGACACAGAGCCTAGAAACACAACTCCTCATCGCTATACTCATCGCAGTACTCTGCCACTGCTGCTACATTCACCGCTTGTCTCTTTTTTGTTTTGCACACTCGAGCGTAATGTCCTTTCTTTTTGCATTGGTTGCACACTGTGTCTCTCGCTGGACATTGCTGTGGATGATGCCCTCGAGAGTCTCCGCATCTCGTGCATTGTGCATTTTTATCCTGACCATGCCCGGTCTTCTGAAATGGCGGTTTGGACTTTTGTTGCTCCTTCCTGAAGCCGGTGGCGCTGGCACTGCGTGATTGCACACTGTCCACCTGCGTGTTGCATGCTTCTGCTTTAAAGTTCGTATTCAGCATTGTAAGCTGCTTTTTGACGCTTTCACTTTGCCGTGCCTTTTCAATTGCAGTGTCCATCGTTAATTTAGAGTCCATTTGCAATTGTTCTGACAATTTTTTGTCTCTCAGGCCCACGACAAGACAATCTCTCACCATTTCATCATGCAGGACGCCGTATCCGCAGTGTTCTGCGAAGCAATGCAGTGCGGTGTAAAAGCTGTTTACAGACTCGCCGACTTCTTGTATTCTCATATTGAATCTGGCCCTCTCAATTATTACATTCCTGCGAGCTACGAAGTGTCCGTCCAATTTGTCTACAACTGTGTCATATTTTGTTGATTGTGCAGGCGTTAAGTGCAGGGAAAGTAAGATGTCCTCTGTTTCTTCCCCCATCGAGTATATTAAAGCATTCACCTGATTCACCTCATCTTCTTCCCGTAGTCCAGAAGCGATGCGGAATCTTTCGAATCTTTTGATCCATTTCGTCCAGTCTTCGGGCTTGAACGAAAACTTCTCGGGAGGAGAAACTCGGTAGTTAGCCATGCTGCCGCCATGTCGGGTATGCTAACTTGTTTAGCATAGAGGGTTCACTTGACCTTGTTGGTGCAATCAACTCGCATCGAAAGTGCACTCCAAAACAGCACGCTCTACCTATCTAAACACTGGTACACTAAAACTTTTTAATCATAATAAACGTCCGACTAAACTTCTGACACCATGTTCAGTTGGCCGTGCCAATATTATTATCTTTCAATCAAAGAGGACAACGCGTGTATACAGTTGGTACTAGTGCACCCTTTATTAATGCACTCCCCCTTCCGGTCCCCCAGGTTACCATACAAAGGTTCCCCCTTAGTATACCTAACTCTACAGTTAGTTTTTTAATACACTAGGGTCAAGATTAGGTTTCTTAAATAATGGTTTAATCACTGCAGATTTGAAACATTTAGAAACAGATCCAGAAGTTAAAAAAAGATTAATAATTTCCAGCACAGTCGGCCCAAGAGTGGACCACGGGTCCTTAAACAGTTTTGTTGGTATAGGATCAAATAAACAGGTTGTGCGTTGACACTGGAGAAACTGCTGGACATTATGGACGATGCCAGTCACCCTCTGCACACTGTCATCAGCAACCAAAGGAGCCTCTTCAGCCACAGACTGCTCCTTCCCAAGTGCAGCACCAACAGACTGAAAAACTCCTTTGTCCCTCAGGCCATCAGACTGTACAACTCCTCACTCAGGGGGAGGAGGAGTAACAGGAAGACAGCGGATGGGAAGGAGAGGAACAGCAGTAGCCAGTAAGCCAGTAGCGAACAGTATTTCTCATCTTTATATTTGTATTTACATTTTGCAAATTGCTTTTTACTTTTACTTTTGATACTCTGTGTGATGTTACACAGTGCTGCTGGAACCTCATTTTCCCTGAGGGAGTCTTCCCAAAGGATTAATGAAGTTCTATCTAATCTAATCTAATCTATCACAGGACCACACACAGACAAACAAACACATTAACACCCACACATCTACGGACAATTTAAAGTTTCCAGTTCACTTAACCTGCATATTTTTGGATGTGGGAAGAAGTCAGAGTACCCAGCGGGAACCCACGCAAACACGGAGAGAAGATGCAAACAACACAAAGAAAGACCCCAGGTAGGAATCAATCCCACGACCTTTGTGCTGTAAGGCAACAGTGCTAACAACTAAGCCACCGTGCTGCCTCTTACAATTTTCCTCAGAAAATTAGGGGATGAAACATGAAAATTTCCAAATCCCTGACTAAGTCTTGAACTTCATTTTCATCAGTCAGTAATAAATAGAAACAGGATGGTATTGTACAGTAAATCTGTCTGCAGGGGTCAGCTCTCAAAACCTGTGATGATGTAAGAAGGGGAACAGTGAGGGAAGTGTAGAAGAATTTTTAGGTCCTTATTTGAACTATGATGAACTATCAAGTGTCCTGATCCGAACTGTATGTCCTCTGGTTGAACTAGCAGGTGTTCAACCCAAAAAAAGGGCTTTATTAGTCATTCAGTCTGTCAGGGGCTTTCCAAGGCCTTTTAGGTGCTTTCCCGCAGGCCACGTGCAGGGGCCTCAGGCCAGCTGCACGTGTGACTGAGGCCACGTGCGGGGGGGGGCCTCAGGCCAGCTGCACCTGTGGCTGAAGGGCTTTTAAAAAAAATCAGTTGTAAATCCTTCATGTTTTAATGGGAGCGTTTGTCACATTGAAATAATGGCCTAACACCTGCTTAGGGTTCACTAGAGGACGCTTCCAATAGAAAACCATGTCTTGGGAATGAAATAAATAAAAAAGTCGAAGGAGGAGCGATGCCCGCGGGTCTCCAATAAATAGACGAGCGCGGTTGTCATATTCAGTCTCTCTAGAGGACTCAGTTTGTCTAAGCTTTGTGTCGAAGGCTTAAATAAACTTAAAAACTCTGTGCATTTTATCTTGCTTAAGGCTGAATTATTCTAAAGTGTTGTGTCATTTTCTAGCATATCACTTGCAATTAGTTTGTGTTATCTAAAAGACGACATCCTGAGAAGACTAAAGACGAGCCGCGACAGAACTTGGCGAGCCAGCTTCAGGAGGGTCCAGGGGCATTCCGGCAGCCTGGGGCAGTCCAGCTCATCCCTCCAGACCGTAAATAACAGTGATCACGACTAAAAGGTAAGCAGAAACCTTTTATAACTTCTGCACGATCTGGAGGAGTGAGTCGGGATTTCCGCCCAAGTTGACAGGTGATATTTTTAATTGCCTCTTACCCAAAAGAACCTGGACTAAGAAAATTGATAAGAGACTAAAAAAAGATAAGATTGAAAATTATCAGGCCTTGTAGATAAAATGCTCAGAAGGTGTGTGTGTTCCCGGGAAAAAGAATGTCTATGTGAGTGAAAGGTCAGGAATGTTCATGAACTCTGGTGCGGAAAGAGTGCATGGAGAACTAACCTGGATGCTTGGGGAATAATTGGTGTTGAAATTCGTTACTAACGTGCCGGCTGATAGCATGCGCTGTAGGGGTTAATTTAGGGGAGTATACTGACAAATAGATACAAGGTAATACAAGGTTATTTAAAGAGTTTAACAGAGACTGAAGTGAAATAAGTGAGAAAAAAGAGTTTAACAAGAGAATACGTGCAGAGAAAGCACAAGATAAGCGCCTGAGGGGGCGCAGTAGAAATACCGTACATGATAAAGAGATTTAAAGAGGAAAGTGCAAAGTGGCACCGCTGACAGTAAGTAAAAGAGCTCAATAAAGGACGTCATTTTTTAAGAAAAGAGAAAAACTATAAAAAAAAAAAAATAAAAAAAATGAATGAAGAGTTAGTGCAGAATACATGAGAATTAATGAAGCAGAAAATAGTGCAGTAAGGCACCAAATACACGCTTGTGGGGCGTGGGAGAAGAATAAGTAATTAAGTACACAGTAATATGAGTTTTTTATAAGAAAAGAAAAAGAGAATATTTTCAGTGCAAAGGCACATTAAGCTCATGAGGAGCTCAGTAAGTGAAAAAAAAAAGGTAGAAGAAAGTGCAGAAAGGCACAGGATACGCACGCGAGGCGCGGTAAGGCGTAGAAATAAATGAAATATTGTATGCTCAGAAAGGAGCTTGTGAAAATAATATAGTAAGCACAGGATACGCACGCGAGGCGCGGTAAGGCGTAGAAATAAATGAAATATTGTATGCTCAGAAAGGAGCTGGTGAAAAATAATATATTAAGCACAGGATACGCACGCGAGGCGCGGTAAGGCGTAGAAGTAAATGAAATATTGTACGCTCAAAGAGGGCTTGTAAAAAAAGTAATATATGAAGTTGCTGACAGCGCCGGAGAAGCTGTCTAACGTGAAGAAGAGATACATGCTTAAACAGAACACATTGGTGTTAAGTGAATAAAAAGGTTGTTTAAAGCCGCGGAGTGAAAAGTGGCAGAAGTCTAGATAGAGATATATAGAAAGTTGTTTTTAATAATTTTTGTGTATAAAGCTGTTGAAAATTGTGTGTGGGAGAGTGGAGAGTAAGCGGGGAGGTGCAAGCAAAAAGCTGTGAGGGCTTGCAAGCTGGCTGACATACAAGATTAATGTGAAAGAGTACGAGGGGGAGGTATTTAGACCCAACAGGAGGACTTGGGAGGTGCATGACAGGCAGAGAGGAAAGTGTGAAACAGAGACAGTGAAGAAAAAGACAGGAGAAGAGTGCTATGTAAATACAGAGAAGGTAGATATTATTTCAAAGAGAGAAAACTAATAAACAAACATAGCAGAAAAAGACGAGAAGCAGAAAGTTAAAAAAAAAATTAGAAGGGAAATAGAAAGTCGGGAGCAAAGACATTAGGAGGTGTTAGGGTTGTAAGAGGATTAAATAAATAAAGTTGGTTATAAATCAAAAAGAGATAAAGCTTAGATTATAGTGAAAAAGCTGACAGACTGATCAATGCTTGGGACAGTCTTTGATGGGAGACTTAAGTGATGATGAAATAATACTCCCAGAACATTACTTGACTGACGGAGACATCGAAACCCAGAGAATCAGGACACATTTTTGGCTGGAAAGGACCTATTTTGACAGGGTAGGAGCAGAACATTGGCAGGACGAACAAGAGATCAATCAGAAATTATGGCAGATTACTAAGGTAATCAATCTGAAGCAAAAGAAAGAACAATTCCCTCTAATTAATTGGGAGCTGCAGATAAGATGTCTGTGGCATCAGGGTTTAACCCCGTGGCTGGAGCTGCTTTGTGCTGACCCTAATAAAGAACTTAGCATACCATTAAATCATTTAGTAACACTACCAACCGATCCAGGTGAAGAACTGTTTCCTAGGTTGACTCTGACTGTGGTCCCAAGGAAGGTTCGGTGGGAAACAGGTAAATTTTCATATTTAGTTAAAGAAAAAGAAGACGGGCATAGCAGTTGGAAATGTAATCCTTTTAAGGGTTTAAAATACAAAACAGGTGTTACAGCCAGCAAGTTATTGGTCTGGATCAGGACAGCCCCTGAGGGACTACCAGAACACCATAGAAACACCTCACATAGCGTTTGTCAGGGTTACATGGGTAACTCTCAAGGTCAAGGTCGGGAAAGTACCCCGCTAGACTTAGTACTAAGAAAATATCCAGGAAAACGCACTAAGGCCAACCAATGTATGAGAAAGTGGCACAAAAGGTCACATGGGGGCAGGCAATGGCCTTTGGAGGGATCATTTGATCCGGTGATGTGTGAAGCAGTTGCGGTAGAAATACAGAAAAAAGAAATTAAAGACCAGCAGAAGAACGTAAAAAACAACAAAAAACGCACTGTAGAAAAAGAAGTTTTGGCCTTGTTCAAGCAGGAAGCACAGAGGCTACAGCAGAAAAGAGAAAAAATGACAGAGGAAAGATCCAAAGAGACTAAAGCCAGTGCACCGAGCTGGGAAGCAGAGCCACCCCCATATAAACGTCATGATATGGGGAAGACAGCTGGACAATTTGTATTAGGAACTCGTGAAGAGGACCAAGGCATGGATGTGGAGGGCAAATTCACACTGACACTAAAAGCTCGAGAGCCACAAGGAGACAGGTCCTCAGTCTGTCAAATGGATCATACAAGGTCTCCAAGTCCGAAAGTAAGTGGTCGCACACCACGACCAGCAGGGGGGGCCACAAATAACAGTGACACGGAGGCAGACGAGGATAAAGAGAGAGACCTGAAGGCTCCGCCTGCACATCGAGGTCCACTGAAAACCGTCCCCTCCCACCATAAGTCAGCCGACTGGACCTTCACAGGCTATAGAGGCTCCGAAGAGTGGCACAAGAGCTTCTGTGACACACTGGATCTGGCCAGAAGAGATAATGAAGAACTAGCTGAGCAACTTCGGCTAGCGAAGGAAAGAATACAAAGACATAGGGACGCCGAGGAAAGAAGAATATTACAACAATCGACGCCCAATCAAGGGAATCACATTATAGAGCCACCCACCCAAAAAATTTCTGGTGAGATCATCATTGAGACTGCAAAAGAGGCCCGACTCAGGCAAAGACAACAATGTGTAGCCAAAGACATAGCGGCTTTAGAACAGAATATAACCGACTGGATGGACTGCCTGGAACCAGTCAGTTGCACTCGATCTGGAAGACAGTATGGAGCCCCCACAGAAGAAGAGGAGGACGAAGACCTCATATGCCCATTGGTGGTTAGAAATGGTCATCATGTGTATACCCCATGGAGCTGGACAGACATGGTGGGGGCTGGCCAACAGACTGCCAGACATCACCCAAGGAGCTGGGAGATGGATAACTGCCTTAGAAGAAGGCACTGCAGGGGTAACCTTGTCTTTAGGTGACATAAAAGCCTTGCTAATGCATGTCATGGGAAACATGACACTGAAGAATTAGCAGGAAAGGTTGACTAACACAAATGATGGGCACTAATCAACATGATGAAGTCCCCTTTAATCGCTATAGAAACTCCATGTGGGAAGGACTGAGAAGAAAGTACCCTGAGGTCTTGGATCCCTCTAAATTGGATGATGAGGAGTGGACACCTGAAGAGTGCCCAAAGAAGTTCCTGCACCGGTTCCAGAAAAGATGGGCGGAGGAAACAGGAAATGCATGGAACCATTCTCCAGCAACTGAAATCCTGTTTAAAATAACTGTAAAAAAGGCTCTACCAGATGAGGTTCAGAAAGCCCTAGATGGAGTTGTGGGACTATCGAAAATGAATTGGGCTTTATACTCTGAGCATATTTGTCACCATCTTGAAATCTACAAGAAAGAAAAACAAAAAGAAGAAGATGCAGCAAAATCCCTGACGAAAAAATTGGTGCAGATGCAGTTGGGAGAGCTAACCAAAGTCAAGAAAGAAAAAACAAAGACCCAGGCACCAATGATGACCCCTGTTCCTTCTGAGTCGGCAAGCACAGGCCCTACGGCAAACACTGCTGCCACCATACAGGCACCTGTGGTAACAGCCACACAGAGCCCCCAAGGAGCAGCAGGGAGCACTGCTGCAGGAGAAGTCTCAGCACCAGTGGAGCATCACTATCACTACCATAGCACTGGCACACCCGGAAATGGACCCACCTACAGTCATGGGTGGAGAGGAGAGTCACGGAACTTTCAAGGTCAAAGAGGAGGGTGGCGAAGAGGATCTCGCCAACCTTCATTTGGAAGCAGATTCCAAAACTCAGCTCCCAGGAACAGTCAAGTGGGACCGCCTATGGGACCAACACCCCCAATAGGGGATCAACCCTCTAATGAGTGTTGGAGCTGTGGACAACCTGGACATCGAATGAGAAATTGTCCGGCCCGACCTTGGGTTGGACCCTCGGCCTATTGGCAATAGGGAGGCCTAGAGAAGACAGAGGGGGAAACGGTGGCATTGGCTATTTCGATGATACCTAAGGAAGAGCCAACCGTCACCGTTAATATACAAAACAGAGATTTCCCGTTCATGGTGGATACAGGGGCAACATACTCTTGCATAGGGAAAATGGGCGCTCATCTCCCCCTCTCTGGGTCTGTAATTAAGACCATCGGCTTCTCTGGGAAGACTCAAATAATACCTTTTACACGCCCACTCCTGTAACGATTGCAGGAAAAACAATTGAAGCACCCCTGTTATACTCACAAAATACACCTGTGAATTTGCTGGGAAGAGACATTTTATGTAAGCTACAAACCCAGATAGTGTGTACCCACCAGGACTGCAAATACACTTTCC